>NC_081544.1:25014652-25019888 GCF_901000735.1 Corylus avellana
AAAAAAACGAAAACGATTTGATGTGTGTTCCATGAGGGGTGATGGGCCTCAAATTCAATCAGGCAACTTTGTCCAGCAAGTTTATTGCCTGTAAACATCCACTTTTCTTCGATAAAAACTAATAAAGTACAATTTTTCTTTGGGTTTTGTTTTATCTGATGACTGAGCGTTGTGCCAGGGGCTCTGCATCCGATATTTAATTAGGACTCTTTCATGCATTGGGTTGCATAAAGTGAATCTAGCTAGAGTCCTTTTATTTATTTAATATATTTTTATTCTTTCTTTTTTCAGCTTAATCTATAGCCACTTGAGTGAGAGAGAGAGAGAGAGAGAGAGCTCAAACCCTCTTGGTATTAGTTTAATGTAAACTAAAAAGTTTGTGTCAAAGAGCTCTGTATGTTGAAAAAGTATGACAGGAAAGATCTACAGCTCCATGGGGTTGCGTGTTAAGATTGGCAAGTATTTCAAGAAGCTCTGTGACGTGAAGATTAAACAAAATTACATCAGGAGTAACCCTGAAAATAATGGTAATTACTTTATTTACGTATTTAATATTTATTGTTATTATTTTTTTGCCCTTGTAGCAGATCCTGCTCTTGTCCCAATATGGGGAATCTTAAGAGAAAGGTTGCTGAATTGAGTAATTTGGAGATTCCTGTTTAAATAAATGTGTTGGTGATAAATTAATGATGTAGAATACCAGGATTAGGCATAACCCATGGCGTTAAGAAAAAGGTGGGAACTGGGAAAGGTAATTAATATAATAAGGAGGTGCCTTTGTCCCTTCAATTTCAAAGAACATTCTATTAAAATGAGATGCTACTAATTGCCGCACCGCACCCTTCTGCCTATAATCCTTCCAAAAGTGGCACTATTTGCTTATTTGGTTTAACTGTACATTTCCCTTTTCTTTCTTTTTTTTCCTTCTGTTTGCCAAACAAGAGAGTTTTTTATTTATTTATAGGAGCTCATACTTGTCTTTTTTCTATTTAATGTTTTTTTTTTTTTTTTAAATCTTGACTATAAAAAAATAAATTAAAAAAATAAAAATTAAAAAAAGAAAAGAAAATAAAGTGGTGCGGAAATCTTGGAGTTGGGCTCAAATTTGTTATGAGTGGGGGAGAGTCAAGCCCAAGAATACTCATGCCAACCTGGTAGATTGGCTACTACTGTGACACTAAATGGGTTGCAATCAAATTGGTTGGGATGTGAAATCTCAAATCTCAAAAAAAGGGACAAGAAAGTCCATGGCTCCATGCAATCAACCGACAATTATATTGACAAGGGAGCTCAATAGTGATATGGCTCAACAAATGTTATGGTTCAGCAGTATTATGGTTCGTCAATGACTTTTTGCTCAAAATAGTAATGCTTGAAGATTACTCCCTTTTGATCAACCTTCATGCAACGTCACAGGAAGGTGATTTAGACCCAATATGATGCATTAATGTCCGAAATTATATACTTGAGGGAGGGACTTGGTCAAACTGAAGTTGGGATTAGCTAAATGCTTTATTGTGCCCACCTTTGCTGCTTAAAAATTGAAGGGTCTTCGCTGATATATTATTATTAGGAGTAATTTTAGGTGGCCTATTTGTGTCTTACTTGTGTTTTATTAAGAATGATGTGGCTATTAAAATCATCATCGGGCTTGTGATTGATAATTATTGAATTTTGATCAAATGATGATTTTAATAGCCACATCATTCTTAGTGAGACACAAGTATGACACAAGTAGGCCACCTACAATTACTTTATTATTAGTGACGAAATTTGTTATCATTAATAGCAACTACATCATCGCTAATGGCTTCACGTGACATCCTTCACGCCTTCAAAAAATCCTGCTTTAATATTCGCGACAACCTTCTTGTTGTGAATTGTTATATATATATTTTAAGCATTGGTCATCATTGATAATCACTTATAAAGGATAACTTTTGGGTTGTGTTGATAAGTTGTTTGCTGATAACCAAATTTCATGAGGTGATTCTGAACTTCTCAATTCGCTTTCCCTTTGATGGTATCTTTTCTTAAGATTGGTGTTGATTCCTCAACATCCTGTCTCTCATTGCACTTTCTTTGTCCGAACCGCTCTCTCCTTCTCTGAGAACGGCTCGAGATTTTTGCAGTGATGAGGGTTTGAATCTTGTTGCAAAAGTTGTTGTACCAATATTTGGTTCTACTGCACAATTTGGCCCATGTTCTAGGCAAGGTTTTGTAATTGGACTTCCAATGTGGAAATATATGCTAGTCTTGAGGAATTTATGGCCGGTTTTCCTAGGGTCCATGGATCAAAGTGTCCCTTCGGGTACTCATTGACCTAAAGTGAGCCTAAGCCATTCGATCCTTTCTTTTGTCATAAAAAGTAATAGATATTGTACTTTTTATACACAGTGTCAACTGATGATACAGAGGATTGCATGACTCTCTTCAATCAATGAACACCTCAAAAGAAGACAAGATAAAATTAGAATTATACTAGAATGCCGGAATAGATAATGCCGATGCTTAAATTAATAAAGGATTCTCAAACAACGTATCTAAAAAATGAGAGTGGAGTTTCGGGTTCTATAGATTTGGCTTATATGCTGTTATTAAAATAACAGTATGTATGCTGTAATTGAATCAACGGTCAAGATTTAATTTTTCAAAATCTCATTTTCATTTTCTCTCTCTTATTAAATGCTTATAAATGTAAGATAACTTTAAAATTAAATCTTGACCGTTGATTCAACTACAGCATACATACTGTTATTAAAATAACAGCATGTAAGCCAGATCCCGGGTCTATTATCTACATGGGTATCATGATTCGCCTTGTATAGTGGAGATGGGGACATTGTACGGGGCTAGCCAAGTGTCATGAAGTGATCGTGGGTGGTTTTCACTCCTTGTCATTGAAGAGTTCTTCTTCATTGGCAAGTTAAAGACATTGTCTACTTTTTTCATCGAAAATATGAGACATTTAATACGTGGCTGCGAAAGCAGATCCTCTGCGACTCATTCTATTTGTCATTTGAGTAGCGAGTGTTCGGTGTTCCTTAGGCCTTCCTATGATCTATGATTGATTTGGGCTTTGACCTGCACTCTCAAAGTGGGCCGATCGGTTTGGTGTGGTAGGAGATAGTCAGCATATGACAAGGTATTAAATTAGTTAGCAACTTAGCAATTACTTAGCAACATACCATTTTTTGATTGGTTATGAGGTGATATGTGACTATATATGTTGTTTTTTACACTTTTGACTTTATTGTGAAAGATTAAGTGGGGGCGAGGAATACATTTTTATTTTTATTTGACTAATACTATATACCATATTTTTATATTATAATTATCTCACAATGTTGAATATTGATGTGGGTGCAATTCCATCCAATCTTTAGATGTTTTTTAATTTTTTTTACAATGCTTTATCCAACAGTTAGTTCGGACTGCCACATCAACATTGTTGGATAACAATATGATTTTTTTGCATTACTCTTTTATTTTTGGATTGTTAAGCATTTATTAGGAACATGATCCTCTCCCGTCTATTTTGGACTGGAGAATATCCAGTTCATGACTAGGATTTCTTCTTAGAAATCCTAGAGTCACAAATGAGACATTTGTCCCACTAACAAAAAATAATAATAAAATATTATTTCCTATTAAAAAAAATAAGGAGTGGTTGTGGGTGGCCAGATCACCCCAGTTGGGGGCTGGGGTGGCTTCGGCCACACCCAAGAGCCAAACGATTTTTTTTTTTTTTTTTTTTGTAGTTTGGCCCTAGGGGGTGGCCAGACCACCCCATGGCCCTTAGGGGTGGCCAACCACCCCTTATTATTTTATTATTTTATTTTATATATATATATATATATATGAAATAACATTTTATTATTATTTTTTGTAAGTGGGACAAGTGTCTCATTTGTGACTTTAGAATTTTTAAGAAAAAATCCTAACCATAAACTGAATATTCTCAAGTCCAAAATTGAATTGGAGAGGTTCATATTCCCATTTATTATCTATTGCAGAATACGATTAAATTAAAGAAGAGGTAAGTACTAAGACAATTAGACAAATCATTGTTGGGCTTTGAACATTAGATTTGAACCTGGATCACTGAACAACATCCAAGGTTTGGGCTTATGGGCCAACTAGTGAAGCCTGCTTCACCAACGTTCCCGTTTACTTCCCATAGGTTTTCTGTTTAGCACGTACAAAGCCCATGGATTCACCATCGGATGGGCTCACATATGGACTTGGGTCTAGATGTGGCAAGATAGTGGGCCTCCAACATCGAACTTCTCAAGCCCAAATTGACGTTTGGGCTTGGGTCCTTGCACCAACACTTGCCTAGCTAAGTTTAATGTCAATTGTCCCCAAACCTGCCCTAATTAAAACCGTTTGGAAATCAATTATTATATGAAGATTTGACAAATCTTCAACCCAAAGTTCCATTAATTCCTCATATTACATCGTTGCTGACAATTCTTTGGACCGATCGATGTCATGTTAGCGTGCAGGCGAATTGATAAAGAGACGTGATTTAAATTGTATTTTAATTTTTAAATACTAATCACTTCTCATTAGTCATGGAAATGAGATAAATGAGTGCGACACAACCCAAATGATGACAAGTCTTTTGGACGGATGCACTCAATTTTCACAGGCTTAAAAATTACTCCATAATTCAGGTTTATTGAAAAAAAAAAAAAAAAAATTACATTCCCTAAGCTTTACTCACTTTAAAAATAACTTCCTCCATTAGTTTTTTTCTTTCAAATTGTTGATGACGGAGCTCGTATCTTGTCAATCAATCATAAAGTCGCTAACAACCACGTCATACCTATCACTCATAAAATTCTAATTATACCTTTAAAAATAATAAAATTACAAAAATAAATAAATAAATAAATAACCTACTTCGGACTTCGGAGGCTTCTCGTGTGAGGGTGAAGGTCCACCTCCACTCTGACGCATGTGACTTGGCAATTGGTTTACGTTAAAAAAATAAAAAGGAAAAAACAAGTATGAGAGTGGTCCAAGTGGACGCCTCCGACACCTTGTGTGGAGACTTAGATCTTCTCCATTTGAAATGAAAGAGAAAGAAACAAGTTAATTGTTTTTGGAGGGGTAATTTTGTCATTTTATATTTTTTAGATAAAAATGTTTCCTTAAAACAATTAAATGGGTTGAGGTTGATTTCCACCCTCTACTACTACCAGTTATTTTGCTTACTTCTAAAAAAAAA
>NC_081544.1:25020136-25030229 GCF_901000735.1 Corylus avellana
GGGGGTGGCGGAGCAGACAAACTTCATGTTTCCCGGAAATATACATGGTTGCCAGAGATCTCGGGACTAAAGAGTTTTTACCTGCCACGTGGCTGTATCTGATAAATAGACCGGTCAACATTGCCGTTTTAGTGTGGGTATCACCCATGGTCCCACCGCCTTGGGACACGATCTTTCCCCCTTCGTCGTTTTCACTCACTTTTTATTATTTTGTTTCCTTCCCATCCTTTTCTTTTCTGGGTGCTTTGGGAACCTGAGTATATATATATATGTTTTTTTTTTTTTTTTTTTGGGAGACAAATCCAGCAGTCATGTTGGTCCACATACATGCATGGTTGTAAATTTGTGAATGGGAAATGTGTGTGATGCATGTTTCATTGACTGGGAATTGATTTGAGTGTTTCATATAAGGGAGGACATAATTATAAAAATATTTAGTGGGTTTGTGCTTTTCAAAGAGCTCCTACTTTTTTTTTATCGAATAACGCGACTCTAACATGTTTCAATGCTGATATATGCGTGATCTAATATTGTGGGACATACTAATCTTTCATTTCATTTTTATAACATCAATCCCATCTGTTATTTGAAAAATAAAAATAAAAAATTCTAAGTGCTGCCTGTCACATTAGACCAATGATATGAAAGTAAAATGAGAGGTGAGAGATGAGAGATGAGTTAGAATTAGTCCGCAGGAGTTATAGGCTATGCAGCCTATGCTACTTAGTGTTTTGAAAAGAGTTTTTCATGTGACGGAGTTGAAACATATTTGTGGTGGGATTTATATTTTATATTTAAAAAGTGTTTTCTATAGAGACCATAAATAAAGAATTTATTTGGCAAACTTTTTAGTCTTTTGTGTTTTTAAATAATAAAACACTTTAAACATGCTTGTTTGAAGAAAATCTAATCATGGATTTTTTAGGTGTGAAAGTTGACTTTTTGCTTATAAAAGAAAATAAAAAAAATAAAAAATAGAGGAGAGGCAACTTCCTCTCCTCTATTGGGAGAAGGGATGGACACATTCAATGAAGACGAAGTTGCCTCGTGGCTACGACATTACCTCCATTGGAGGCGGCGGAGAGGGGTGGTTACGTGACACTTCTCTATTTTTTTTAATTAATAATTTTATATAAATAAGAAGTCAACATTCACAATTGAAAAAATAAACACATTTCACAAAATATTACTATAAGATGGGTATGAAAAGTTTTCTTAAAAAATGTTGTCAACAAGAAGAAAAAAAACCTCGGTTTTTTGAAAAATAGCGTGCCTTTTAAAAAATGTTTTGTATTTTTTATTATTATTATTATTTTTTTTTTTGAAGTGTGTCTGGCTTGGTAACTATTTTCTGAAAGTGTGTTTTAGTGTTTGAAAAGAGAGAGAGAGAAAAAAAAAAAAAATCAAAATTATTAACAAACATAGTATATGTAGGCCTTCATAATCGCCCCACTATAATTACAACTTGCACTTAAGAGTTGCTAATATTGCTGAAAGAAATTGTCAATGACATGAACTCCAAGCTGTTAAACAATTCGATATCATTCAACCTACGCATTGATTGTGTTGAAGTCAAGCAAACGCATATTGGATTCCTCCAAAGTTGGTAATGAAATTTCTCATGACGACCATTGACCAAGCATAACTTGCATAGTTAATTTATTCTAAGAATAAAAAAAATAAAAAACCTAGGAAATTATAACAACGCATGCACAGGATTAAGAGCTAAAAATATATGAAGAAAAAACTTCAAGATCGTGAGAGTAAACTATATATTATCCTGAGAGAAGTAAATCTCATATATATAAATATTGAGAAATTACACTTATCCCCTTCAATTACTACTCTTTTCCTTCCACTTAGTCCCCCTACCAGATGGAGTTAATAATTAATAGAGATCTTATACCCAGAATCTCCCATCTCATGTCCCTTTTTCCAAAGGAAAAGTGAGAGAGTTTGAGCTTTATTTATCTCTTCTATTATCAGTTTGCTTATCAGGTATGACGATATCTTTATTTTCCAAATGCTTCTTGCCTCATAATTAATTCTTACCTCTGTTGGGAGGATCTTTTGCAGGATGGTACCAGTCCGATTCAATAAAGGTGAAAATTTTAGAGACCTTATCGTTAGATTCATGCATGTTGGCTGTTGGCGTCTACCTCATCTGAAAAGAGAGGAATGTGGGGCTGTTTTCTAAGAAAAGTAGACATTTTCTACTGTGTTTCGGGATATGTTGCATGTGTTGCATGTTATGCTCTTTTTTTCTGGTTTTCCGACTTCTTGTGCCAACAAATTTATTTTATCTCTTGGAGCATCTTTCATACCATTTTGCACTATGATTAGCTGCTGTACATGCTTTGTTGTCTTGTAGCTCTTGTTCGCATTGTTTTGTCGTTTAATTTGGCTCTTTTAGTGTTAAATCACTACTTGTTTTAAAAGTTTAAGCTTATAAAAAATATATAAATTTAATCATTTAATTAATACTAACACTTCAGTGGCTTCACGTGTAAACTCAAACTCTTTTTTTAATATAAGTGATGCTCAACATATGAAATATTAAATTGAAATGGTAGGTGGTATTAGAGCAAATTAAGGTCTTGAATTCAAATCTTGTTTCAGCTATTTATTTCTTATTTCAATTAAATATTTCATGTATTGAATCTCACCAATTAAGAGTAAGTTTGAGCCCACACGTGAAGGCTTAGGGAAGTGTTAAAGTATTTGATTAAATGATTAAACTCTGGTACCGTATTAAATCATCACTTATCCCTAATTTAGTCATTTAATTAATACTTTAACACTTAGGTTTTAGCAGCTGGTTTGTCAATTGTCAGCTATACTTGCTCTTATCTCCTTGCTTTTTTGTTTGGAGCCGGTCGCTTTCTTGTATGTTCTATTTTCTTTTCTAATATATATATATCATCCAGGGCTTGAGCTGGGTTTGTTTGGAAGTGGGATTTTAAAAATTGCGTTTTTAAAGTTTGCATTTTTGAAATCGCCACTTTTTAAAATCGCATAGGCGATTGGTAAAACATGTTAAAAAATATTTTTTTATCAATTAAGTGTTTGGATAATATTAGCACATAATTGCAGTTTCATGACCAAATAGATAAATATTGCCCCAAATATTTTTTTAAGCGAAATTGTGATTTTTGTTTAAATTCACACTTTTTCAAATAAGCACCTTCTAGTCAGTTTATAGAAATTGTAGATTTTTCCACGATTTTAAAATTTGCGTTTTTAAAATCCCAATTCCAAACACTCCAATATTGCGATTTGATTTGAAAATGCAAATTATTTTTTTGAAAACGCACTCCCAAACAGACCCTAAATAAGGCCCCCAACTAATAATTATACAATAAATTTTGTTTGTAAATTTTTTTTTAAGGCTTTAATATGGTAAAAAATTAATAAATAGTATCTAATTAAGGCCACAATTAATAATTGTAAAGTAGAGATTCTTTCTAAGGCTCTAATATATGGTAAAACGTTAATAATTAATAGTGTCTAATTAAGGCCCCAATTAATAATTGTACAATATAGGTTTTTTCGAAAAAAAAATATTTAAGGTTCTAATATGGTAAAAGTTAATAAATAGTATCTAATTAAGGCCCCTGATTATGGTAATAGTAATTATGGATTGAAATTCATTATTTTTTGAAAGGGAAAACATTATATACTCATTCATTGATAAAAAGTCGCGAGCAAGAGCTCTTACAAACAGAGCAAAAAATTCTGAAGCAAATTATAGCCGAAGGTAAATTTGCAATCAACCAATCAAGTCTAATAAAAAACCACATCATCCACTAACCCATGACTTTTCAACAGGTTTAACCACATATCTGCACCAAATATGCACAAACCAATACATATGTAACGCTTATTCCTCGGTCCTAAGAGCAAAGAACCCCTAAGCCAAAACTCATCATTCTCGACCCGAAAACCTAGAATATCGTTCACATCCACAACCCAAGGGTCTACACCAAAGCAAATATCCCACAGAAACATCATGATATAAACAGGCAGAACAAAGAGAGAGGACATAGCCTTATTACAAGCAAAAAACAGGAAAGTAAAAACGTATAGGGAAATAAAACAGGAAAGTAAAGAACAAATACAAGGAAAAATGAAAATACAACAAAAAGAAGCCAATAATACAGGGAAAAACAACAGGAGAAGCACATAAAGCGAATGACAGCAGTCGGAAGGAAGCCGATCGCGTGCTGGTTGGAAACCGACACGGAAGGTTGCGTTGGAAGTTCATCACTGGGGACGCTTGAAAAGACCCAACAATGGACGGTGGACGGTAAAGTGGGCGAGGAGGATATCGGCGGTGCACTCAAACCACAGGAGGGAGAGTTTGAGTGAATCCCCATGAGCGGTACCCACAAAGTGTGCCAAACAAGTAAAAAAACAAATACATCGAGAAAAAACGGCAAAAACAAGAAAGGGAAAAAAACCACAAAACAGAACAGAAATAAACAACAGCCGGAGCGACGGACTAGGATCAAACGGTGGGATGGACACAGATGGATCCGGAGAGCAAAATGGCAGGGCATGTGTCGAGGGGATCAGACGGGGGATGGAGATCGAACAAAGACAAAATGATCCAAAGCTAAGCTTGGCCCAGAAAAACGCAGCAGAGACTGAAGGCAGTGGAAAAAGGCGGCACGATGGAGAACGGTAAGGTGGGCACAGTGGCAAAAGGAGAAGGGCAAACGCCAGAGAACAAGACATAAAAGAGAAATGGGTGGAAAATGAGGAAAAATTGCACAAGCCGAATGGGGAGGGAGGAGTCAATAGAGCTAGGGACATCAGGTAAATAGGCTAGCTCCGGAGAGGGCAAAGGGAGGAGGGAGGCAACCAACGGCCATCCCTCCCCAAATCAGGGTTTGCCCTACCTGTGCGGCGCTTTGGGAAGAGAGCTAGGGTTTCCTAGGGGAAAACCTAAAAAAGAGTCATTCAAAAAAAAAATCATTATTCATATTTATAGAAAGTCTCAACATCCATAAATTTTTAGAAAGTAAAAAGTTTTCAAACTGCATAAAACTCTAATTGTTTGCATTGTGCATAACAGATAAAATTACAATGTCAGTGACTTTTCAACATCCAACTTTTTTTTTCTCATCGTATTCAACTATAAATTGCTCTTTATAGCTTTCCATTTTTCTCAACACTTTTTTTTTTTTTTCCTTTTAAGTCTTATTATTTCATGTTCTTAAATCAAGTGATAAGTCATTCTATATTTAATAAGTAATTAAAAAAAAAAGTTTTAAACAAATTTTACAAATAAAAGAAAGTGTTCTGATTGACATATTAAAGTATATAAAAATATAAGAAAACCTTTTATCAGGACCATCCTGATAACACCCATTTTACATCCCCCAATTAATAACATACACGTAAGTAAAAACATAAAAAGTGCACAAAAATAAGTTGGACCAAAATACACTAGATTTTAGGGTGAGAAAATCCTTAAAGGGTTAACCTTCCACCTCTAAGTTTTAGTTTTGAATTCAAAAACAAGTTTTGAGGCATTAGAAACGGGTTTTGAGGCAGGTCACGATCGGTGGGGTTTGAGACGTTCACCGCCGGCCAGACTTGTGGGTTCGGCGAGACCCATGGCGTGGGTACAACCAGACCCACGCCGTGGGTTTGGCCTGGGTCTTGCCGGCTACGGGTTTTTTTTCTCTGATTTGGTGTGATTGTTCTCACTTTTATTTTTTTGCATTTTTCTTAAATTGATGATGTGTCACATAGTAATTGGAGGCTGTAAAATGAGTTTTATCATGATGGACCTGATAGTAGGGGCTCTCTAAAAATATTTGATTCCTGTTTAAATGTATCGCTTATAAAATTTGATTGACAATACGTGTTATGGTTGCTTACGAAAAAATTTCAAAATTAAATTTGATAAAATCATACCTAAGAGGGCTAAGATCGACAATGTCACAAGAAAAATTAAATGAAATATCCATATTATCAATTGAAAATGAGATGTTGGAAAAATTGATTATAAAAACTTAATTAGTAATTATGCATCATAAAAAGTAAGAATAATATTTTTAAATAAAATAAATATAATATAAATGTTAAAATTAATATAAAATAATTAATATTCAAATATAAGAAAAAGGCCCCACTTAAACTTATTATCTTAGGCCCCAAAATCGATCGAGCCGACCCTGATATCATCAGTCATTACGGCCCTGAAATCATCAGTCATTAAAAGAAAAAACTTGATTATAGGAAATTACCTGTTTTGTTTATGGGTGCCAAATTACCTGTTTATCATTGTTGCAAGAAAAAAAGTAGATTGTTGGAGACTTTTTATCTTCTTATCATTATTGCAAGAAAAAAGTAGGTCATTAATTATATGATGAATACCTTGTAGATGAATCTTTAAACCCCACCAATAACACACACAAACAATTTCTAACACCTGTCCTAGATCCAATGCATCGTCTCATCGGTGAACGGATCACCATAGTGGCTTCAAGTCGCCTTGCAGGGAGGAGCTCAATTTGCAAAAGATGTAGAAGTCGTCAGAAGCCCGTCGGCCATAGAGGCTTGGAGGAACTTCGACGCCCAAGTCAATAGATGGCATGAGGAAGAGCTCTCTAGTAAATGAGAGTATTAATGATAGTGTGTAGAATAATGGAATTGTGTACCTTATGTCTTATATACACGCATGTAGAGTCTTCTGGAGTCTACTGAAGGGAGGATCATGGTCGGGTCATAGATTTGTTGAACTTGATATGAGGTGTGAACTTTCTTCTTAGGTGGGTATTTAGTGGGTTCTAGTCTCCTACACATCTACCTCGTTAAAAGATAGAGAAGTCTGAACTTGATATGAGGTGTGAGCCTTCTTTTTAGGTGGGTATTTATTGGGTTCTAGTCTCCTACACATCTACCTCGTTAAAAGATGGGAAAAATACACTTTACTCCCTTGAACTATCTACTCATTTGCACTTTTAACCTCAATGTTTAAAAAGTGACACTTTACCCCCCCAAAACTTTCAAATTGTTGCAATTCGACCATTCTAACTTCTTTTTTTTCCCCAAAAATGCCCCCATCCCAAATTTTTTATAAAAAAAATTTTAAAATTAAGGGGTGGCCGAAGCCACCCTTTTCCCCTTAAAAGATAGAGAATTAAGTACTAGCTATGCTGGTGATCAATGGATCGGTAATTCAAGTGCTAATTCGTTTATGTAGTTGGCACTAGCTAGCAGATATTCTACCCTCAATTTTATTTTACGTTCTTTTTTGGATGAATGGTAATATATTAAAAAAAAAAAAATTAAAAAAAAAAAAAAACAAATAAATAAATCGTTGACACCTAGAGTAATAGCGATAGGGCAACGAAACCAAACTGGCAACACAGCAACACCCACATGGGCAACAAACAGCCCCCAAAGAGGGAACTCCATTGGACAACACCCAAAAAATGGCCGGAAAAACAGCTAACTAGAAGGCAAAATGTGATAATTAGACAAGTCCCACATGGTCTAACAAAGCATCTATTAAGCAAAGAAGGAAACCCAACAATCATCACAATATCCAGAAGCACATATATTGCAGATCGATATTTCTGTAATCACTTAAAGTGAGTTAAAAATTTTAGCATCAATTTAAGACAAATTACAGTAGCTAATGAATCATAATTTCTTTTATTAAAAAGAGTTTTGGCATGTCGAAATGTGTTCTCCTTGATCCATTTGCATTATTTTTCAAGACAATTAGTTATCAAAAGTTCCAGAACGTGTAGTACTACCCTTTAATCTGTGCATTTCACTCAAAAAATAATCATAACCGATCACATCACAATTACAATACACATCAATCATTACATGAAAAAGGAGGGGTAAATCTGATAGTCAAATTCTCTTAAGCCTTTCTACCCCAACGAGGAGCATATATATTTACCCACTTGGCATATGCTTGATAGAGGCATGGAATATGGAAGTGTGATTGGGGAGAATTTAATTAAGTTTCTAATGTTAGAAAAGAAGATTATTTTTAAAAAATAAAATAAAATTAGATCATTTCTAATTCTCTACTAAGATAATGCATGGTTGAAACTAAGGGCTTTTTGATTATTATAGGTGTAAGAACAACTAGCATACAGAAGGTGATCTTCAAGATACTAGATAGATAATCTTGAATGAAGCAACATTAATCTAGGGTTTTTCTTGTTTGTTGACAATTAGCACCTTAATTACCCATATCTTTATAGCAAAAGTTCCCTTTTCATGACTCTCAAGAAAAGAGCTTAATTAGTGACATTGATTGCTTTGCCAAAATTAGGTTAAAATGTGACTTATTTGATCAAAGATGATGTGTACTCCACGACAAAGGCGTGGCAAGATTGAACTTCATGAGCATCAACATCGACATGAAAGGAAAAGAGAACACGTTACCGGATTTCTCTTGGGTGATGTTTGCTGGTGTCCCCACCATCCAAACTTATTAAATTTCTCTCTAATATAAAAACGGCTCAAATGGGTGGCCTGCATTTCATTAATGTAGGTTTAGTGGATTCCCCATAAACAAATGATCAGTTCAACGAATTCTCACCATCTCGAAGATAGATGTGCTTACACTTGGAAAGGCAAATGGAACAAAAAGGAGAATATATTTGTTTTTTTATTGGTGTTAGATGATATGATTATTATATTAATGCAAAGAGGTGGTTAATTATTGCGACTTTAGCGTTGGAATTTTTTTATCAAGTTGCTAAATATATATATTATAATTAATTAGGTTTATTAGCTACGACACGTGAATCCATGTGAAGAGGGTCCTCCGTGTTGCTATATATATATATATATATATGCTCTCTAGGATCCTTTCGGCAGAATATATATCTTTTGAGAGAAGTTGATTAAATTACTATTGGGAAATCAAAGTTTTGCTTAGCTTTATCAACTTTCGAAATCTTTGCTGCCTCTTAATTAAACAATTTGACTGACAAAGCATTCGATGGGAGTTTGTGCAGTTTTTGCTTGAATCTATGGAGCTTTGTTTGCGAGTTTAATCATCACGTTATCCATGAGTAAAAATGTTTCTTCTCTCAGATATAATTAATCATAATCATAAGCTTCTCTTCTTTCCTGAAATAAATTTTAAAAACATGCTATTAAATTTGAAAAACTTACAACAGCTATCTACGTCAACGTCATCTAATTATATTTTAAATATTTAATAATGTAGACCACATTTGGATATTACTGATTCAAGTTTACAATTTTTTACCTTTTTTCTATTAGTTTCTTGTGCGACTAACAGTAGGTTTTGAAGGATAATTAATGATTCTACTACCAGGCCATTGATCCCTTTGGCGAGTGACTACCTTTTAATAATCTGCAAAACTGTTTACCATATGCTGATATATGAGTTTGTTTAAATTAATGGAACAAACAACTAGAGGTGGGTATAATGCAGGTATAATGCACCCAACATGAGTATGAAAGAGGAAAAATGCAAAAACAGGTAAAATATGGGTACGTATATCACTACCTTGGCACTTGTACTTCTAAAATTTAAAAAGTGACACTAAGAGCCCACAAAATATAGCACTCACTACCCACTGCCCACTATTATTTTTTCGGTCTTTTTGGTCGGAACCTATGTCACTTGACGTAACATTTTCGCCCCTAATGGCCTCAAAATGGCCAGACACCGCAAGGGGAGGTCAACTGTATTTTCCTACGTACAAACTTTGAAGGTACAAATGAAAATAACAAAAAATAAATAAAGAGAAAACGAAAAAAAAAAGGATTAAAAAAATAAACATGATGGAGAGCCTCTCCTCACTTGGGGGTGGTTAGACTGAACATGAATTAGCTACAAACTAGTTCAAAGCTAATTCAAATAAACCAATCTAATAAAGTGACATGTGTCCCTTAACATATGAGAATCACATACTTTTTTAATAGCATGTGCTACCCACATGTTTTTATAACCCCTAATCATCACCTAGAGATGGGGGTCTAACCACCCCTAATGATGTTTTTAAAGCTAGCACAAGCCACCCCCTTGGAAGTTTTCGGGGGTGGCTCATTTGGGGGTCACTCGGGCCACCCTCATAAA
>NC_081544.1:25030596-25077105 GCF_901000735.1 Corylus avellana
CCCTAAGTGAGGAAGTGGCCCAACAACTCCTAGGTTGCGTAGAGCAGTAGAGGTGAGAGGCTCTTTGCAACCTTCAATTTTTTTAAGGTTTTTTTAATTTTTAATATTTAATTTTTATTAAAAGTAAAAAAACATTATTAGGTCTTCATAAAGCTGAGTTCGCATTTGTACCTCGAAAGTTTAGGAAAAAATATACTCTATCCCCTATAACATTTTGGGACAATTAGGGACAAAAATCTCATGCGTGGCACGCATGTGACATAAGTTCCACCCAAAAAAATGAAAAAAAAAAAAAGGAACTAATGGTGAGTGATCAACATCATAGTTAGGTAGTTTGTGAAATGTGAGTGTCACTTTTTGAACTTTGAATGTACACGCGCCAAAGTGGTGACACTTAAAGGGATAAAGTTAAACAGGCATGTGAGATTTTGGTATAGCACATAAAATTAGATTTTAATTTATATATAGCAATTAAATTTGTCCACCACTTTCTTTACTAACAGCATGCTTGGGCATTGTTTTATAAATTAAGCAAGTTCTGTCTATTGGGAGTACTTCTGGTATTTAAAAAAATGTGATTAAACCCAATGATCAGTCATCAGACACACCCACACATATATATAACACAACCAAAGTTTAAAGATATTAGAAAGGGATTAGTCCTTTGAGTGTGTCTAGCCATATCCATGGTCCCTTCTTCTTCTTTTTTTTTTCTTTTTTTTTTTTGTAAAAAAAGGTGGTATCAAGTTGAGCTGGAAATCATTGCAGAGTAGCAACAAATGATTGACAATTCTTAAGTTTTTTCCTGCTCTCTAGCATTTTAACTACTAGGAAAAATTAAAGTAGTGGGTATAAAAGAAAGCCAAGATCATTTTTGATCTTGTATACTTTGTATGGTTCATCATATTGTGTCAAAGTTTTCGCTTTTTGTTTCTTCAAATAAATCAGCCCAACCATGTTCTGCTTCCCAGCAATTCATCTTCCATTTTCTGCTTCAAGTTCAGTTGCTTCCAATCCTTTAGATTTGATTTTTTGGGATGTGTGAGGTGCATCCACAGTTGTTTTTTTATTTTTTTTTTTATGGGAATAAATATTATGTTTCGTTTATTGATTTTAGTCGTTATACATGGTTGTTTCCAATTAAATGCAAATTTAATGTATATTCTATTTTCTTGCATTTTCAATTCATGGTTGAACGGTGGGTTACTTGCAATATTTGTCTCACTCATTCTGATTTGGCATTTGCTGTAAATCAAGTTTGTCAGCTTATGCACCGGCCAACCAAGTTACATTGGCAGGCTGTCAAACTCATCTTAATTAAGGCATCTCAAGCATACTTTATGGTCTGCTTTGTACTCGATCAACAAGATCTTATTGTGTCTTTTTTAGCTCAAATTTAATTTCATGGAGCACTCAAAAACAACCAATCATCCCTAGAGTAAGGCATAGTATGAATCCATTGCAAATACTAGCTACTACAAAATTACAGTGGATTCGGTCATGACTACTTCGTGATCTCAGTGTCTTTCTTCCTTCTCCACCAAAATTATGGTGTGATAAATCGGTTTAGTCTATCTTTTATCCAATCTTGGTTTTATGCAAAGATGAAGCATGTGAAAATTGATTTCCATTTTGTTCCAACTTGAATTTTTATTTATTTTTTAATCCCCAGTAAGGATCAACTTGGTGAAGCTCAAAATCATCCTCCTCCAAATTCAAATATCAAGTTCATTTTGTTCTTGTTGATTTTCTTTTATAAATTCTTACTTATTAAAAAAAATTAGGGATAGTTTGAGCGGTAATTAAAGTGTAATTACCTATATTTTAACAAAACATTTATCATTGTCTAGACCAATATACTGTCAACATCATAAAATTTACTCCCAACAATAGAAAAACATGGATCTCATACCCAGAGTCACCTCTAGAGAAAGTTCTTAGCTTGGCTATGGACAATGAATTCCCCGTTCTACTAAAGGATTTGTTATAAGATAAAAACTTTTTGAAACTTTGTATGAATAAATTATTATAAGGGAATTTTTCTAATAAAGAAAAAAAAATTATAGATATTATTGTATCATTGAAGTTATCTAATATTAAGTGCTTATATTCAAAGGAAAAATCAAAAGGTCTAATTACATGATTTACTTCCATTATGACATTGGCTTCTAGCTATTCTCAATGCCGAGCATCTCCAACGATGATGGCTATTTTAGCTACTTAAAATACTTTTTTTTTTTTTTTTAATTTTAACTACTAGTTTTTCAATACGAACTTCAACAAATTATCTATTAAACTCTCAACTTTTTTTAAATATTATTATTTTTATTGTTTGTTAAAGGAGAAAGGGAGGGAGAGATAAATTATTAAAATAATTATAGAAATTGTTACATTGAACTTTTAAATATGAAAGTTCATTGTAACAAAATTTTTAAAATAACTACTCCTGCTGGAGAAAAAAAAAAACAAACAAACTGATAACAGTTAATAGCTATTATGAGCCTCTTAGAGTATCTGCTGGGAATGCTCTGCTGTTCCTAGAATACCTAAATCTGGCAGAGAGCCAGCCATGGAGCAAAAGCAGGAGACTGCTTTTTGGCTAGAAGAAACAAGTGGCAGCTGTAGAGTGCCCTGGCAGAATTAAATACATTATGGGCTATTGAATATCATATCAAAAGATCAAGTTTCAGAGAAGCTCTATTTAATTTAGTTGTAACTCTTCTCCTGAATACCATTCAATTTGCATTAATTGAGCTCCTCTATGCCATGCCTACCTGGATACCTTAGATCTGCTGCCCCAGCCAAAAAAAAAAAATTGTATAAAATATCTTTTGGACACAAATGAAAAATGTATATCACATTTCATTACTAAGTAATTAAAAAAATGTAATAATATAAAAATACCTTGTTGTTCTTATTAAAATAATAAATAGAGAGCATATCTCCTCATGGGAGTCCATTTTCACAAAAGATTAACAAAATATTGAGACACACACAGATGGAGAAAGAGAAACCCTTCATGCATTTTCACACCCATATAAGTTGTCAGTAGAACCCAATACAATCTCATGAACATATATATGTCATTTTCTTGCTACAACTAGACAGGCACTTCAAGAGAAGGCTTCCCAAGTGGAAATCTTTCTTCTATTCATCCTACTTATACTCTCTCTTTTGTCTGTGCAACTACAGACCAATGCAAATATAGAGCAATCATTCCCAAACCCTAGTAATTGTCATGCATTTATATTACCTCCAAACAACAAACTAAAAATAAGACAAATCTACGGCACCTATGATCAGTTCCTTTTATGAGTAAAGTGAGATACAAGAGCTTGAAACTTCAGGCATAAAAGTTGCTGATTAGCACAAACAGAAACATTTCTAAGTAATGCCCTCTCCAACTAGCTTTGTCTCCCAAGTCTAATCCATCATTAAGATTCAATGTAATTAAACACTAGAGAGAAATATAAAATAACAAAAACCAACAGAAAGAACTGTAAAATAAAAATAAAAATAAAAAAATAGACAAAGATTTAATAATTCAATTAGTGGTTAAAAAACTAAAGTGCCCATTCATGTGTTTTTTTATTGCAAACAGAGAGGATATCCAAGCTAGACAAATCAAAAAGCCTAATATACATTGAGAACACCACGCGGTTTTCTCTTCTTCCCATCTTCCTATCTATCTCTAACATCCAAATACAACAACAGAATATATAGCTAGAAGATTAGTAAAATCTCCTAATTAAGAGGGATATATAATTGTCTAGTAAGGAGGTCGCGCATGAGCATGAGCCCAAGCATAAGCATCATGCCCCAACTGCCCCCCGTTGGGGAGTAGATTTGGTGTCATATTATAAACAGGAAGCGATGGGGGATCCGGCAGCCCAGCAGGTGGCAGCTGGTGTCCCCCGCCGCTGCTTCCAATTGCGGGCGGGGAAGTTCCGGCAGTGGTGGTGGCCTGACGCCCAGCGCTGCCTGCTGCCTCGTCATCATCTTCAAGAGGCAATCTCTCATATGTTGCATTAGCAAAAGTTGCGGCCATGACCATGACGGGTCCCGCCGCAACAAGTGACCCTACAACGCTTCCCCCCACAACCTGACCCTGCCCGCCTGCAAGATACACAGTGAGGCCGGTGGAGCCAGGAGGGGCCGGCCCAGGAAGGAAGGCACCGGTCAGAGACAGAATCTCAAACCTGCCGTGAAGTGCTACGACAGCGCCAGGAGCCGCAGGTTGTCTGAGGGTCACATTGGCCACAGAGCCGCTCCCGCTAAGCACGCAAACGCCTCGTTGACGCCTCCTGGCGAATTGGGCGATGCTTTCTGCTATATCAGCATTACCAGCCACCTCCATGACGTGGCTCTTGAGCACGTTCGGGCTGTCTCGGGTCACAAAGATGGGTGGTTTTTGTTTGTTTTTAGATCCGGGAGGGCGGCCACGTGGTCTGCGAGTGCCGACCTCAACCGCGCCCTCTTTAGGCTCGTCTCCGTTGTCTCTATCTTCGTCGCCGCTGCTTTCGTTCATGGAAATCTCGCTGTGGCGTTTGCTTAGCACTGAAGAATTCGCTGCCGGGTCCATGCCCGGCAGCCCCACCTGCCCGGTCCACCACGGATTCGCCAGACTTGCGATTTCAGGCTACAAAAGTAGAACAAGAAGAGGACCCAAATGATCAAATCGGGTGAAGATTGATTGCTTCTTTATTTGTCCTACTCGCTTGTTTCTGAATTTTGAGATAAAAAAAAAAAGTCAAACTCAGGGTCAGGGCCGGCTCCTCTCCTGTATAACCTAGCTAATTAACATCCTCGATCACTATGGGGGAGAGAAAGGCCGGAAAGCTTCTGAGAATTGAAGAGAGAATTAGATTCAAGTTGCGCAAGGAATCAGGTAAAGAGAAGGAAAAGAAAGAAGCCCTTTAACAAGTGAAGCTGAAATTAACAAGAAGCAAGCTAGCTAGTGATCTCAGCTGAGAGAACATGGAACTGATGCAAAACCCTTGCTAGAATCAAGCAAATGGAGAATAAACTAAAGCACTCACAGATTGTATTAATATATATTATAGATTAAATTAAAAGTAGTAACTACAAACAAAACTATTTCTTTTTTTTCTTTTTTTTTAAGTTTTTTTTTATCCCTTTAATTTGTTGTCAGCTCTGTTGTGATTTGGGGAGCTAATTTTTTTTTCCTTTTTTTTTTTTCTTTTTTCTTTTTCCTATTAAGATCTGCTTTTAGGACTCTTGGAAATTAGGGTTTCGTGGGGTCGCGTGCGCGTGGGCAGGTGGGAAGCACGTCGTTTTCTCGGGGCCTGACATATCAAACGTACTATGAGAGAGAGAGAGAGAGTATTAGTGCTACTGTTTGCTCACAACCTTTTCCATGCCTTTCTTTCAACATGATCTTTGAATCCATGCGCTACATTTTTGGTTTGGGCTCAAGTTCATCCCCCTCCACCCATATAATAATAAATTATTTAATTGTGCAACTTGCTAGAGTTTGACGTTTATGTCATATATGTATATTGGATTCTGCAAGTTGCTAAATAAAGACTAACGTTTATGTCACATGTTTATTGGTTGATGGTTATTGCCTTTGTTCTCTTCTTGTGCTACTAATAGGATTCCTGCACGTGAGGTGCTTCTGAGAGGGAAATTGTGATGTAATTCCTAGACAAACTACCCCTGCAATGTTCTGGCCAAATAAGGAAAAAAAAAACACTAAATATTTAATATCATAAAACCATTGTCAAAAGAAATCTAAGCAATATTTTGCATTAATCATTCTTTTATCTCGTTTAGATTGTCTGAAAAAAAAAAAAAAAAAAAAAATGAAAGATACTAGAAGTCATTGATTTTATGTATATGCAGTATATATATGCTTATGGAAAAAAAAAATTGAAAAAATTTAGACATATGTCATATGTATTCATTAATATATAATATTGCCTTTGATGTTCTTGGTTGATTATTCAATTGTAAACATTTCTTTGATGTTTGAGCTTGATTGTTGATTGCATGCACTCCCTTGATGTTGTCTTGTACTAAAATGCCCAAACTCACTATTTTTTTCTTCCTTTTTCTAGATCGATCAGGACGAGCACATAGTAGATTGCCAAAATAATCAATGAGACAAAGACTTATAATAGTTGGTAGAAGCTACTTTAGGTTAAATATCGTTTTAGCACATTTGTCGTTTCAGTACTTTTTGGAAACACTACTAGTTTATTTATTTTGAAAATTGAAAATTTTTATCAGAGATTCTTTTGTTTTTAAAATTTTTTTTTTCCTAGTTTATTTTTATCCAGTGCATCTGAGAGCCTAAAATCAATACTTTAGTCTCTTTTTAAAATTGGGGTGTGAGAGTAATGACACAAACAAGGGGGGAAAATGCGGGCGGATAATAATCGCCCGCATTCGCTATCCGCATATGCGGATAGCAAAAACTAATATCCGCAAATGCGGATACGGATAGCAGTTTTAGGGTATACGGATGTAGATCTGCATCTACATTTCAATTTTAAAAAACTCTTTTGATTTATTTTGATTTAATTGTCTTATATATATGTTATTCATTTATTATTATTATTTTTTCTCGTCACCAACTACAGACTTACTTGACGCTAAATATTAAATAATACATGTGATGAAAATTTATTGGCAAAATGATTAGCAAATGTGATCTGAATAATAGTGTTCAAGAATAAATAATGTCTTCCTTTTGTTTTTATTAGAAGCAATAATTAGTGAATGACAACTTCAAGGTCTAAGACACTCATTACCTCAAACGCGGATAGCGGATAATATCCGCATTAACCGTGTGGATGCGGATAGTAATCGTATAATACAGATGCGGATATCAAAAACCATTATCCGCATTTTCACCCCTAACACAAACCATTCCATTTGGTCTAATTGGGTCATAACCAGCTTATTAAAAATAAGGAGTTTTAGGCTCTAAGAGCATATTTGAGATTATGTTTGAAAAATAGAGCTTTCAAGTCAAAAGTGTTTTTTGGTAAAATATTAATTTTTAAGCTTTTTTCAAAAGTGCTATTTGAGAGTAAAAAAGTCAAAGAAATATTTTTGAAATTTTTTAACAAATATGCCAACTTTTGTTTGACACAACTTGTTAAGTACCAAAAGTACATTTTTAAGCTTTCTAACGCAATTTCAAACGAATTAGGATCCCCTAAAATTTATTTAAAATTATAGGTTCTCAAATTACTTGATTTAGACTGTTTTTAGGTATCAAATTAAACGCTTGAAAAATGCTACTATTAAAAATGTGGTATCTTATCAAGGTACCAAAAAAAAAAAATATATATATATATATATCCCAAAATGGTTCTTTTTCACTTTTGTGGAGATACTTCTTCATAAAATTAAAAGACAATTTTTGGGTCAAATCCTTTTTATAACACAGAGAGTAAGAACGTGATGAAAATATACTCAATTTTCAACTGAAATATATTACATTTTTAATATGTGACATTTTTCAAGCGTTTCAATGCTTAAAAACAACAAAAATTGCGTAATTTAAGAATTTACTATTTCTTTAAAATTGTATATAATCCTAATCCATTCCAAATAGGCTCTAAGACCTCTTGGGGACTGCTCCCAGACTTAATTAGCACAAACTCCTAAAACTAAGGAATCTTATAAGTGACAACTTAGGTCTAGTTTGGTACGCGGAATAGGTATTCTATTAGAAAAATGAATAGTTGTTATTAGGAATGAATGAAGACGGAATTGATTAGTTATTTTTATTCCTTAGTATGGTGACAACATATATGCCCTAATTGGAATTCGACCAAAATTACTAAAAAAACAAAAGAATTTCTTATTTTTCCAAAAAAAAAAAAAATTAGATATATTGGATCTACGAGTGGCTGGCCACCCACAAAAGAACTCGGGAGTGGCCACGCCACCCCCAAAGACGCTAGGAGGCCTTGGCCACACCACCCTGGAGAGTTTCGTGGGTCCTGGTTCTTTTGTGGGTGGCTGCCACATATCCAATGTATCTGAATTTTTGTTTGTTTGTTAAGTTTAAAGAAAATTACAAATTGTGGTCTTTTGGAAAAATGTTATCTATTTTCTCAAGAATAGTTATTCCTCTAAAAAATGGGATGAATGTTTATTCCTCTTCGTAAGGGAATAGTTATTCCCATGGGAATAACTATTCCTAATGATAGGTCTCTACCAAATAAAAAAATAGCTATACCAAGTAATAGTCATTCCATTCGAGAGACATATTTCGTGAACCAAACAGACCCTTACTTTTACTTCGTAATAGAATTTTTTAGCAAGGGTATTCGAACGTTGACCTTTTCTCTACTAGATTCCTTTGGATTATTTCAAGCCTTAAGGGCTCTTTGTAAGGACTCGAATCTAGATTGATACTCCTTTATGCTTTTCTCCTATTGTGACTTTGTCACTTCTCCAAAGAGGTCATAGAACTGATTGGGTCCAAAATGATTAAATAACCCCATAGTAAATTATGCTCAAGCTATTTCACCCCCTTCTTGCAGTAGAATTTGGTACAACAATTGGGCTTCTCCGTTTATATTAGGTAAAAAGAAGCCAATGGCATCTTCTCTTCATGCTGAGTTCTATGGAATCTGAAAAATTGCTTCACTCTGAAAACTCAGCCACTTGGGTCTTCCTCCCAGTTGAACCTAGGAAACTCGAGTCTCACTGGCTTGTGATGGAATTGTTGTAGTCTTTCTTAAGAAAATAACATTAACGAGTCATAAAATCGTTTATGTTTTTCATATGAGTAAATCATTTTTGCTGCTCTCCAATACATTTGGGCAGATAATTGTGAGAAGACTCTTTATGGGCCCTACCTGCCCAAGCAGGTCTCAAGCTGCCCAAATACCTACCTAAGGTGACCCCCATAATGATCCTCTCACAATTGTTTACCCAAATTACAAAAAATATGAGCAAGCAATTGTTAGATCTCAATTCCACCTTCAAATCCCTTCGATTCTCACTCTCTCTTCCTCCGCAACTCCTTTTTGCCATCTTTTGAAAAATTATGAACTTGGGGATAGATGAATTGGGGGCTGAATGTAGTAATGGAATGAAATATGAATAGATAGATTATTCACTTGAGGTACAAGACACCTTACACATGCATGTTTCTGCCTCTTTAAATAAGCTGCTAACACTAACACTCCTACCTTATTGCTAACTCTATAGCTAGATAATGGCTAAATAATGATAACATTCGAATAATAGTAACATAAAAGATAAACATAACATATAATGATAACATAGTTACTCCAAGAGATACTATCTTCCTTATCTCTCTCTTCTCTTCCTTCTATCCACGTCTTTGAGCTAATCCAAGTGATAGGATTAGAATAGGACTCCTATCAATTCCGCCCCCTTGGACACAACCCTTGTCCTCAAGGTCAAGGTCGAAGGTGCGAAGTTGTATACCCTGTAAGCGCAACGCTGATGATCATCTCTCACGTTTTCATTTTTGTTGTCTACGTCCAAAAGGTTATCCACAACACGTCCCTCTCCACTAGCCGATTTCGCCTCAATTATGAATAATTGTTTTGCAGTGCATCGATGCCCGGGAGTAAACTGTTCTTTACAACTGAAACAAAGCCCATTTTCTCGTCTTCATTGCATTTCCTCCCACGAGAACTTCTTCACTTGGGTCGGTGAGCCATTGGATTGCGGGGTAAATTTTAGTGGATCGGCTGCCGGTGGAGTCGTTTTTGTGCATTGCAATTCATCCTCCATTATGCGTGCAAATTCCACGGCCTCTCGTAATGTCCGAGGCTTGAACTTCCTCACATCAGTGGAGATGTGAGCCTTTAAACCTCCCAAAAAGGTGCCGATCAAGGCCTTTTGCCGCCATCCAACCACCCGATTGGCGAGTCTCTCAAACTCCTTCAAATAATCGTTCAAGGTGCCCCGTTATTGCACGCGTGAAAGGAATTCATCGTAATCTTCAAATTTTGTTGGGCCAAACCGAGCCAACAACTCTTTCTCAAAGATGATCTAGGTAACAGCTACATTGTCGACGTGGTAACCCTTTTTTCAGCCATTTCCACCACTAATTTGCCTCCCCTTCCAAGTAAATGACAGCAAGCGTGACCTTCTTGTCATCCTCGATTTTTTGATACTCAAAGAATTGCATAGCCCGATCAAGCCAAACAATTGGATCATACTCTGAGAATCGAAGAAAATCCATTTTCATGGGTTTGGTATAGTGGCCCTTCGTGCGGTGGTCACAATCATGATAATTGTGACCGTTCTGAGATGGGTTGGACTTTGGCGTCTCCGTCTCTGGTGGCCGTGAGGATTCGCCACTGAATTTGGCAAAGCTTGCCGACAACTCCTGCAAGGTACTCTCGATGGACTCAGTAGTTTTTGTTAACTTCTGAATAGACTTCGTGTGATTCAACATGTCGCTTTCCAATTTCTCAATGTATTCCTTCTGGGTCGTCATTGCTCTGATATCAATTGATAGGTTATGAACTTGGGGATAGATGAATTGGGGGCTAAATGTAGTAATGAAACGAAATATGAATAGATAGATTCTTCACTTGAGGTAGAAGACACCTTACACATACGTGTCTTGGTTTGAATAATCAGATAACAATCTCCTAACATTCTGCCTCTTTAAATAAGCTAATACTAACACTCCTACCTTATTGCTAACTCTATAGCTAGATAATGATAACATTCGAATAATGATAACATAAAAGATAAACATAACAAATAATGATAACATAGTTATTCCTAAAGATACTCTCTTCCTTATCTCTCTCTTCTCTTCCTTCTATCCAGCTAATCCAAGTGATAGGATTGGAATAGGACTCCTGTCATCTTCATCTCTTACTTGCACGGTTGCACCTTCTCATATTATATGAAAATATAAGAAATATTTTACAATTTTTTGTACGAGCTAAACACCAGAAAATGTTTTTCAAACTATTTTAATTTCAGGATTGCAAATGAACATAAAAAAATAGCCACTTTAGCATAAAACATTTTCCGACAAAAAAATATGTTATGTCAAAACAGAAGGGGCCTAATCTGAAATAAAAAAATAAAAAATTTCAGTAAATCTCTCTCTCTCTCTCTCTCTCTCTCTCTCTCTATATATATATATATATATATATATATATATATATATATAAAGATAGATCGATAATGTAAAAACAAGAACAAATCTTTGAAACAAATTCTGAAAAACACGTTTGATGACACATCTTTGCAATGTTTTCTATTTTGTTTTTCGCAAAACCTGTTCTTTGATAATAGTTCCAAACAAGCCCTATAAATATTCTTGCATGCAGGGTTAAACTAACAATTGTATTGATTCTATTTTATTGAACAATATATATATATATATATATATAGCTAGCGGTATTTTCCCCGGATTGCAATACCCTCTCATCCCCGTCAAAGAGGTGGATCGATGGATGAGTAAATAAGAGTATTTAAAATAAGTTTTTTTTTTTTTTTTTCTCTTTTTCATGTTAATAAGACTCAATTTCAAATCTCTTACACAACAATGGATGATAATGTAAACCATGAATCAAACTTTTTCAATGTCAGTCTTGTATCTACGAATCAATATCCCTTAGAATTCCTATGCTATATTATAAGAGTAATGCTATATATAATAGATCATGGTGGATCAGGGGCAGTGAGACCAACGGGGCACGTGTGCAACGAAGGTGGACAGGTGACAGTAGATCTAGCTTCAAACTTCCCAAAAAAAAAAAAAAAGAGGAAAAAGAGACACAGAGAAAGTTGAGAGTAAGTGGCATAGAAGGAGAGAGAGTGGGAGGAAGGGTGCGTAAACGTAAAGCGTTTGGCATTGCAATTTAAAAAATACTTAATTTAAAATAAGAAAAATGTTTGCAATTTTTATAAGCAGATTAGGGTGCGCTTATTTGAAAATGCATGAATTTAAACTAAAATTACGATCTCGCATATCAAATATTTAATAAAAAAACACTTTATAATATGTTTTACTAAACGCTTCTACGATTTTAAAAACGTAATTTTTAAAATCGCATTTATTGAAACCGCAATCTCAAATGGACCCGAAAACTTTCTCTTTCTTTTCTTAGGAAGAACTCTTCTTATTTTTCCTTCCTGTGAAGCCGGTGTGAGATCCGCGGAGTTCATGGGGGTGCCAAACGCAGTTCAATTTTTTTTTTTTTTTTATAACCCACGGCACCCTAAAAAAAAAAATAATAATATTATCAAGTTATCAACCCCTTCAGCGCACTCAGCAATCTCCACTCTCCCGCAGGCCGCACCGGATTTCTAATTTTTTTTTTTTTTACACACGGCACCCTTAAAAAAAAAAAAAAAAATTACCAACCCTTCAGGCTTCAGAAATCGCCCGCACGCGCATGACACACCAAGGATTTGTAAAATTTTTTCTGTTTTTTTAACCCACGGGCCACGGCACCCTTAAAAAAAAACAAAAAATTTTTTTTTACAATTTTACTTTGGCATCTCCCGCGCCCCAGTTGCCCACTGCCCAACACCCCAGGCCCCATTCCTTCTCCAGTTCGGCTGTTCTCCAGTTCTCCCGCAACTCCGCAAGACCCAGTCATTGCCAAGGATTGGCAAAGGCGAAAAAATCAAAGACATATGATCTTATTGATAGATTGATTCGTCTTGTTTTGACTCTTCCAGTGTCTACAGCAACTACCGAACGAGCATTTTCAGCAATGAAAATTGTTAAAACACGACTTCGTAACAAAATGGAGGATGATTTTCTTGCAAATAGTTTAGTTCTCTATATTGAAAGGGAAATTGCTGAGAGTTTCGATTTAGATTCGATACTTGATGATTTTGTACTTCTAAAAGACCGTAAAGTGCAGTTCTAGACACTTTTTTGTATTTCTATCTTTTTGATGTAGTGTCGACATGTTACATTTATAATATATCAATTTCAGCACATATTTATAAACTTTTATAGATATTTTTTGTGATGCAAATATTGTGTGAATTACCAAATTTTTAGGGTGAAAAAAAAATTTAGGACGTCAAAAAAATTTTAGCGGCACCCCCAATGTTAAATAGCTGGATCCGCCACTGCCTCAAGCAGAATACTAACTTGACCGCCACTCCGGTAGTTCTTCTCTTATTTTGCAGCTAATCCTTAGCCAGGTCAGTCGTGCAAAATTTGAATATAACGGTATAGAAAAATAAAATAGAAAAAAATAATAATAATAAAATAAAATAAACATTAAAAAAAAAAATCGTGACCTCAGTGGCTCAGTCCGCAATCTAGCATGCGGGGACCAGAAGGACGGCATGCTCCGCAAAAGACGTAGTGGTGAACATCATATAAATGTCGAAGCGTAAGATCGATGGTTTAGGGAATCGTGGCCGTGCATTTATTCCAAGGCCGCTGTGAGCGGCTAAGATAAAACAACCATGCCCTTTTCATGTTATCATCCTACCACAAAGAGGAGCCAAGAGTGGTGGGCATGTGTTTGAACCATGAAGTGGTGATACTTTCTTGTAATTTAATGTTCAAGTAAAGTTATAAATTAGCATTCATGATTATGTTCATTGAAAATTACTTTTATCCTTTTTTTTTTTATATTACAGAAAAGACTAATCACTAAGGAAATTGAAGTGCATGTACGGAAGCTTAAGCCTTTTTTTTTGTTTTTTGGGTCAATGGAAGCTGATTTTTTTAAAAAAATAATAAACTAAAATAGAGAATATCATTAAAGGAAATGATGGTAAGACTTCCCCATACTATTATGTTATAATATAAAATTGTCCAATTGATATAAAATTGCTGATCATGGACTCCACTTTATATTGTGTTATGGATTTTTTTTTTTTTTTTTTTTACTAAAAAAAGAAAAAATACCTGCTTTGGTTCGAGTTGTAGCAACAACTTTTGGGCCTCTTGATTGGATTATTTGCCGTTGCCTAGGCAGTTAACCTACTCCGAAGAAGGTTCCTAACATCCAATTGTAGCATTACAGCTTAGAAAAAAAATTATAAAAAAAAAAAAAAAAAAAAAAAATTGTAGCATTACGTAATTATTTTTTTTATGGTAATTATGTTTATGAATAGGGTGTTTTTCCAAAGCAGTCCCATATCCATACTAGTTTGAACTTCATATCTCTACGTTTGAGAGAGACCAAAGTAATTAAACTAAATTATAGAAAAAGTATATAGAGCATAAAATCGTTTGTACTATATATCCACAGTAAGTAGTCAAAAGTACTATATCTAACTGTACGAAGAAGGCTCACACTTAGGTTAAGTCCAACCAGTTTGTGACCCAATGACCCTTTCACCAGACTCTATAAGACTTTAGAATGCTCTATGTGCTTATATATAAGGCTTAAGGTACACAATTTCATTATCTTACGCAATATCAATAATACACTCCCTCATGCCCCTTATTGACTTGGGCGTCAAACTCCCCCTGTCCTCCGATTCTAGCGAGCTTTTGACATTTTCTACATTTTTTTCAAGTGGAGTGCTCCTTGGAAGGCGGTCTAAAGTTGCTGTGGTGATCCGTACGCCAACAACTTCCACAATAGAATTTGACACTCAAGGCATGCATTGCTAAATAGTGCTCGGCGTGGATCAACACTTGTAAAAATAAAATAAAATTGAGAGTTAATTTTCACTGTTACGTCATCCAAATTTTATATAGTAGTTGAATAACGTTTTACCAAATAACATTATTCTTTTATTTAGCAATTGCCAAGAAAATGCCTAGTGCTAATTAATCCATTCTCCCACAAAGACGATTCGTTGAATGAGTGCCACTGCCACCCTAACTAGTGGACAATGCATTTTAGGAATTTTCACTTCTTATCGGTCTAATTGATGCTCAAAATGCTTGACTTTAACCTCTATTCTCTCCTTGTTAACCTCATAACACTAGACTGATGGAAGCCCACAAGGTAAGAGGGTGGTTTGGTTGAAAGAATTTCCCTTAATTTCGTCTTAGCATTTACCGCTTGCTTTGAAAATTCAAGATAATACACGAGTGAAGACATTGTTGGTCCACTCATTATAGAGTAATTATGTATGTCACTCTTGTGTCCCTTTTTTATCATTTTATGAATGAGGTGGCTTTTAAAATCACAATTTGATCAAAATTCAATAATGATCAATTACAAGCTCAATGGTGATTTTAAAAACCACATCATTTTTAAAGTAATACAAGAGAAAAACAAGAGTGACTTCTAACATTACTACTCATTACAATGAAAGGCCCACTCACTACAGAAGCACCAACTTTTTTTATTTTTCTCTTTTTATGATAAGCTTTTCTTTCTGTCTTCAAACTAGAGGAGCTCCATTGTTCACGATGGCCTCTTGTCCACAACTCCACTTGGTGAGCTGCATGCCACAACTCCACTTGGCCTCTTCAATGGTGGTACACGGTGATGGCAATGACTGGCAATAATGGCCGCATCGATCAGGCCTTGGGTGGTGGCTCGATTGGCATGGTAATGAGGGGCGGCCGGATCTGTGCCGGCTTGTTCAAAATCGATTGTGATGTGGATGAAAAAGGAGGAGTGGATGTCTTGTGGGTCTTGGGTGTTTGGCCTGCTGGCGCTGCTAGGTTGTGTTGGTGTGGGAATTCAATTTTTGGATTGGTGGGAGTCTGTTGGGTTTTGGGTAGCTAATGCTTTTGTGCAATGATGGAGCTGGGTCTTTTTGTGTAAAAAAGTTTTTGGTGTTCTTATGTGGGTCAAGATGGGGGTTGTTGTTCGGTTGGCGGATTGGGTTGAGTGTTATCATGGGTTTTCGAAAATGTACTATGGATTTCACGAAGCCATTTTTTTCCATGTTACCAAAGGTCGACGCAAAACCTTTGTACATGGCCATTGGTTGAGATGGCTGGTGCAATGTGGAATCTGGTAGTTGCAGGTTCTGGGTACAATGAGTGCGATAAAGATAGTGGGTTTCTGGAATGTTTGCCAATCAACCTGCATGGGCCACCAATTGATGGAAACCCACTCAATGAAGGGACTTGTTTGGGTTGTTTGCGTGAAAGAATTCCCCATGTCGGGTAAGAGAATATCACAGATTCACAATAGCTCATTTCGGCAGGAAAACCCACAAAACCATAGGGTTAATGTATTTTCTAGTTTTCTTGCTATATTTGATGGATTTGTAATAGAAAGAATGATCAAATATGAAAGATTGGATAGTAAATGAGAATGAGCACTTCAAAAAGCCCCAGAATCTCCATGTCTGATTTGAAAACAACTAATCTCCGAGAAACATTTTACTGAATAATCATTTTCATGCCTTATACAATTCTATTAGACTATTACCACCAAAAAATAAAAAATAAAAAAAAAATAAAATAAAATAAAAAATAAAATAAAAAAAGAAAAGGGGTTTTAGTGACGGTTTGGATTGTGTCGGTTTAAGAAACCAACACTATAACGTGTCGGTTCAACTGACACCAAATTAAAAATGGTGTCAATTGAACAGTAACCGACACTAATAATAGTGTCGGTTTATTGTTCAACCAACACTAAATTAAAAATAGTGTCAGTTAAACAATAAACCAACACTAATAAAGGTGTCGGTTTACTATTCAACCGACACCATTTTTAATTTAGTGTTGATTGAGCAAAAACCGACACTAAAATTGGTGTCAGTTGACTGTTCAACCGACATCAATTTCAAATTTTGAATTTTGAACAAAGATTCAACCCTCCTTTCTAATTTGAATCTTTTTTGGGGTTTAAAAGTTTAACACACTATCATCCCATTTCACGTTTCTTCCTCATTCAAAGAAGAAGAAGGAGATCTGGATCTGATTGACATTAAAATGAAAATAAAAATGAAATATAAAAAATGAAAAAAGAAATCAATAAATAGTGGAAAAAATAATATATATATATATATATATATATATATATATATATATATATCTGAATTTAATAAATTAGTGATGGTTTTTTAAAAAAAAATCACTAATTAGTGTCGGTTTTGCCTAAACCGACACATTTTCCCATTTCCCTATCCTTGTTTAGCTACCCTTTGGAACCGTCACTACTTTTATAGTCACGATTTTTAGCCTTAAACCATCACCAAAAAACCATCACTAAACCTCTATTTTTTTTGTAGCGTATGAGTCTTATATAGAGTTAGCCCTAAACTCAGGCCTAACTATTTGGGCCTTACTCACCCAAGGGCTTTGGCCCACTAACCTAATTTGCCCATTACAGTTAAAGAGCCCCTAATATTATATCCCTTACACCTACCCAAGTCGAGAAAATTCCACAAATTTACAAATATTTTGATTTTTTTATTGATCACAAGCTGATCATCTTTAAATAGAATACAATAAAATGACAAATAAATTGGTAAGGACTCCTAATTAATCCTAGTCTTAATTTTAATTAACATTATCCTAATTAATAGAATTCTATTACAATTCAACTACTGCACGATTGAAAACACATGTAACATTTCTCTTTTAACAATATTTAACCCAAATCATTCATCTAAAAACTACATATAACCTAATTCAGTAGCCACCTGGCCTGAAACCAAATAAGAGTAAGCTTTGGGCCTAGATTCGGTTGAACCCATAATCAATTCCATAGAAACCAATGAGTCCATTATAAAGCGTTCCACATCCAACAACAATCAAATTCATGCACGATTATATGGAACTTTTTGCACATGGTAAACTGCCCGTTAGATTTCTACTCTCTATTAATTAGATAACTCAAGTGCAGGCAAAATTTGATACCAAAACTAGTATGACACTAAAAGATTTAACCAATTAACGAGCTCACAATATTCACTTTCTGCAATTTCCTTTTTCACTTTTCTTTTTTCTTGTTTGATCACTTTTTACACATGTTGATGCCTAACCTCCAATAACTTTAGTGGAGGGAAATTTCTCCACGAATGGTAAACTGAATCTCTCCTACAGAATCCAAATGCAGCATACCACACTAAGGCCAACATGCACACAGATATAATAATGCCAAAAAGTTCTTTCACGATTCATTCTAACCTTTGATAGACTCAAGCCTGGGATTTAGCCTCTGGCCATTCGAGCTAACATATAACCTCCGGCAACCAACTATCTTGTGGCAGAGCTGCTGAGAAACCACTATTTAGTCATGTTTCAGTTTCTTGCCGCAAGAAAAAGGGTTAATACACCTTCATGGGCATGATTTTCCTCCTCAACATCCACCATCTCAGGAGTAGAAAGGATTCTCATAATTATACTTTAACCAAGCCTGAAAAATCGGAGGACCCTGCAAAGAAATAGGGCAATCAGCATCAACAGGACAGAGTTGTTCAAGATTTGCAAACTAGGTAGTCTAATTCCTTCTTGATGTCTTATTTATTGTGCAAGCAAATTCATGCTGCGAAACCTACATCACAACTGCTCGCTCAAAAATCGAGCACCAAGCTCTTCAAAAGTTTAACTAGTATCATGGCTTCAACACAGCAAGCATGGAATTACCAAGGAGTGCTGCTAATGAAGCCCCAAAATGGAATACAAGCTCCTCACCGATGCCGTTAACAAAGCATGCATGGGATTATCAAAGGATACTCCCAACAAAACCCAAAAATGGCATGCAATTGTTTAAAAAAGGCTATTAATAACGGTGCAGTAATGAGGAATTACTGTATCGAGGATTGAAACTCTTGCAATTTTACAATATAGAAAATTATTAGACCACTAGAAACTAAATTAAAATATTATAACTCCATGGATTTAGTGCTCAAGTATAAATATCATTGGAAGGTGATTTCATTTTATCAAACACCAGTAAATATTCCTATATTATCAAACATACTTAATATAATCATCTCCAGAGGATTGACTATGGAGATCACAAAGTTAGTAAGGCCTAGATGCTCATCCCCTTAGAAATGTATGGCATCAATATTGCAATTGACAGTACATACCACAGTTGAGTCATTTACCTGATTAGATAAAATATAATTAAAAAGAAAACCACAAAGCATGCAACAAGAGTACACATTCTCCGGCTTGATTTCTTCTCAAATACCTACAAAACAACGAAATCATTTTAATAAACCATTATCCAACAGTTCTGTCAATAAAATAAAAAGAATGGAGCAAGATGGTCAAGCAATCTAGTTCATGTACCATCTTGAAACGTTGCATGGTTCCTGACATCACGCCCCTTGATGAATCCATGTCGTTACCCTGATTTTACATAGAATTGATTTATAACATAAATGAAAAATAAAAAAAAAATAAATAAATAAAAAAACTTAAATAGCTGTCAGTAACCCACTTACCATACGGTCAAGTAGACGATTATGACTTTCCACCTCATCATGTATATCACCTGTTAACTGTTGGTGAGTAATAAATGCATCAAAATTTGTTCTGTGAATAGATTACACATTTTAAAAGCATGTCTTTAATCCTTTATCTAGGCAATTAACACATTAATATTCCACCTTAGTTCCGTAAAGCTGGATTATTTTAGTATCATATACAAGTACAAAAGCATTCAATAATCAGCATGGAGGTGCACAATATTTAATGATTACCTAGTGACAAAAAAGAAGGTTTGATGAATGTATGTGTATTAAAAAGTGTGCGGTCACACCTTCACAGGCATGTGCATGTTGGTGGACACATTAAAAGATCCTTTCTAACCACACAACAACAAAACCCATGGAAAAAGGCAAAAATGAGGCCGCCACCACAAGGTTGGGAGACAAATGGGAGGAAGACAATGTATTAACAAGGGATTATACCATTCATTGCCTGAGAGGTGATATCATTTCCCTTTATGAAGACTACATGCTTGCAAAAGAAATCTATGATAGACTCAAGGAGAAGTAAGGCCCAAAGTCAAACACACACATACAACTGTTGTTAGAGAAATACAATTGGACCCGCATGGGAGAAAACAACATCGTTGGAGACCATATTTGTGATGTACCACATCGCCTAGGTATGGAGATGAGGATGTGCTTAAATATATACTACACCTTTAATGACAACAACGCGTTTTAAAGCCGTGATGGTCATGATCCTATCAAAATTCTGCAGTTAAGCGTGCTTCTGCTGGAGTAGTACCAAAATAGGTGACTTCCTGAGAAGTCTGGTTTGGGGGAGCTAAAAGCGGACAATATCGTGTGTCATTAAGGTGAGGTGTTACAAATGGTATCAGAGCTATTGCCCAGCCTGAGATGGGGGGAGCGTGCACAAGCCCATGAAGATCGCTAGCGGGCACTCGCTGGGACGAAGGCTAAGAATGGGCTAATCCCATGAGGGTTGCCAGCGGCGACGCTGGGTCTTAAGAGGAGGTGATTATGATGTCCCACATCGCCTGGGTATGGAGATGAGGATGCGCTTAAATGTATACTACACCCTTAATGACAACAACGCGTTTTTAAGCCGTGATGGTCATGATCCTATCAGAACTCCGCAGTTAAACACGCTTCTGCTGGAGTAGTACCAGGATGGGTGACCTCCTGGGAAGTCTGGTTTGGGGAAGCCAAAAGCGGACAATATTGTATATCATTGAGGTAGGGTGTTACAATATTCATCAAATGAAACTCATTACCAAAGAAAACCCTAACACTGGTCATCCTTTGTCCCAGAGAAAACTTACGCTCTTAAGAAATATAACTCTGTCTTGCAAACTGTCCACAGCTCTCTCATTGTCATGATCATTAGTTTCATGGGAGTATGAGGAGGACACCCTAAGACCACCTTCCTCAAGTCCATCAAATCCATCAAAGAGAGAGGCTTTGGCAGCACGGTGCTCCCTGCACAGAAAGAGATCATGACATAAATTTAAAAATTGAACAAGTACACCATAAATGATGACAATTACCTTTCTAAATACAAAGACTTCTGCAAAACAAAGAAAAAACAGAAACAAGAGTACATCCTGTTGAAATAAACCTCAAACTACTAGGAGATTTTGAATTAACTGTGAACTAAGTTACTTAAAGCACTTTATGAGAATTCTACCCCCTACGCTCTCGAGTGCATATTTAAAGAGAATCGGCACTGTAATACTAAAATAAAAAAGTATTTAGATTTCCTCACTTTAAACCCAGTTTCAAGTGTCTGTTTCTTTTTTACTTACACCAAAAACATGTGGTTTTCCAATATAATTGATTCCCTAAGGGTACTTTGGTATGCAAAATAGACATATGGAATGAAATAACTACTATTTTGTTTGGTTAGTTTTTTATTCCTAGGATTCCTCAAAATGTGGAATAACTATTCCTCTAAAAAAGGAGAGGAATAATTATTCCTTTCCTATGGGAATAACATATCGATTAATCTTTCCCACAAAAATCCTCAAAAGAGAACGATTGAGAAAACCACTCTCTGAGAGAGAGAGAGAGAGAGTGTGGTTTTCTCAATCGTTCTCTTTTGATGATTTTCTCTCTCTCTCTCTTCCTACAAAAAATCCTCAACAGAGAACGATTGAGGAAACCTCTCTTTCTCTCTCTCACACACACAAATACCTTTTCATCCTCTCTCTGGCTTCATAGTCACAACACACCAACTGAGATTGCTCATTGCAAAATAGAGGAAAAAGACAAGTCACAACTCAACTCGAACATAAGATTCTCTTATTCGCTCATTTTGTGATATGTTTACATTATTGACATTGATAATATAACTTAGATGTGTCACAAATAATGCAGATGTTTGCAGACATTAAGGATTATACCCAAAACCCATTTAACGAGCATCAGAACATTAATCATAATGTATATAAAGCAAACTTTCAAAACAAGTATGATGCCAATAGACATGCTTATGACACAGATGCAAATTGGTCAATTGGATGTCCCACATTATTTGACAAAATCACACCAAATCCTACTCAGATAGAGTAGGGTTTCAGCTCTCAATTGTTTCGCAGCTCCACTACTATGTCACAGCCTCCTATTTGCTCACCTTTGTTATAGTGGTTGAATTATGATCTATTTTGTTTTCTTTCACTGTAATTAGTTGAAGAGTGATTGTAGTTTCTAATTTAAAGAGTTTCTGTTCACTGTAATCTTAGAAAGGTTGTGTCCCTTCTATTCCATGGTTTAGGTCATGACAGGGTGAGGGAATTACAGATTCTAAAACATCTTTACAAACTAATTTCTTTGAAGATCCACTTCCAGAAATAGATTCAAAATCCAGAGATTCTAGGCAACTGACCCCCAAAAATGTTCTTTGAAAACCCAGAACTGGATATGAAATCAACTATTAAGCTTCCTCTCCAAATCGCCCAAATCAAAACCATTGCAAGGCTTTCAGTTTCTTCAACAGCAGCATCATCAACCACAATTTTTTTTAAAAAAAAAAAAAATAGTTATAACATAATTGTTTGTGTTTAAAAAATAAAGAAAAAATATTCTTAAAAAATGTAAATTAGATTTGTATTATAAGGGTGTTTAGGAAATTTGGTTACAATATGATTCTATTCACTAGCGGATTACATAGTTGGTAACTGGTGTTCTATTAAAGTGTTACAACCAAACTAAGAAATAGGAATACAATTTCATTACAGCATCTTCTATTCCCCATAATAGTTATTCTTTTTTCCAATGAAATAGCAATTCCACATACCAACCGTATCCTTAACTGTTTCACCGCGGATAGACAAATTAATCCCAACTTCAAACAATTTTAGATACACAATTATCGACGAATCCCAAATTTAACTTAAACAAAACGCGACTATCTTTTTCAATTCACTAATCATGTAGCAACAACAACTGCATTGACAGTCCATCATAGTCTTGCGTCTAACTTTCGAAGTAAATTCACGAGAAAAGCCAATCAAAAACCAAAATTAGCATTGCAATAACTGCACCAGAATAAATTATATAACCGGAATCTACGATACAAAAACTAAATTAAGATTAAATTAAAGCAAAATTATTCAAACAATAAAATCAACCTATTTTGTTTGAATACCAGATCTTCATAATCAAAAATATACAAAATGGAGAAATCCAAATAAATCAATCGTATATAAGGTTCGTTGGATCACATTGAGATAAATATGAATGTGAAAATGAAAGGAGAATGTGAGCGAAAAGATTCGCAGGCGCACCTTCTGTAACTCATTGCTAAGACTCGCGTTTGTTTTTGTTTCCAGAGATTTCGAATTCTGAGTGAGAAGCTTGACGAAAGAGACCCGGCGATGGTGATGAGTTCAGAAGCGTGGAGGCTTTGAATAGCCTGTGCTCCATTTTGGTTTCTTTGGGGCCGAGCTGGTTATGGCTTCCTAAGCCCAATCAAAATTTAGGGCGGCCCTGGTTTCTAAGCCCATTCAGATTAAAGTACTTCACCTCAGCTTAATGAAGGCGTAAAGGTCCTCTTGCGCGGACATGTCAAAAATAAAAAAATAAAAAAAAATAAAAAAAAAAAAGGTGTAAAGGTGGCTTTTGTTTGTTTTGATAGAAAGATAAATATAAATTATATGATTAAATTGATTCTTTATTAGTTTATGTGTTTTTTTGGTTGTGATTAAATATAATATCAAAGAAATGGTTTTGACTTTGAACCATGATCACTTTAGTTTACTGCTGGGCTGGCTTAATAGTATAGGCAAGTGAAACCACCTCCCCCAATTTGGGTAAATAAAAAGGGTGCGTAACTCAAACGTTGATGATCAAAATGTAAAATTTCAAATAAAATTTTCAATGCAAGAAAAATTACACCTTGAAAATTTAAAACTTATATTTATCATAAAGTTTAATACAACATTTTTTGGAGTTTTATCATTATGTCGCATCGTTGACCCATTTTCGCATTTCTTAAATCTTAAACAGTGCTAGTTGGCTTATCCCAAAACACCATCATAAGCTCATCCAGTGGATGCGAGAAAGCTGTCGGAGTTGGAGCCACCCGACCGATAGCCGACATGTGCATCTGTTGTTTATCATGCTATCCCTACATCATATAGTTAACATGTAACATAGCATAGCTTGTCATACTATCCAACTTGACATCTGACACCCCTCCTCAATCGACCGAGACTTGAACAAAAATTTAGAAATTTTGAGTTTTGACTCCAATTTTTTTTGTTCATTTTGACCTGACGCTTATGAGTTTTTTCGTCCTCAATCTAATTGGAGCGGTATCACATCGATGACAACAAATTAGGCTTGCGAGTCTCCAAATTACGCATATAATATCAATTCAAAAACTTTTTTTGGCGCACACGTCGTGACCATCCAACTACGCTCCGTAAGCATCATTTTATGTTAAATATTACAATATTGGGATTTTTTATTTGCTCACAAAAGAACCTAACTATCACACCACCCCAAAACAAATGCAAATAGGACGCCAAAACTATAGAGTAACGTATACCCACAAAAGAACCGCACCTTATAAAGCGGAGGTCATTAGTTTATGTGGACATGTAAAAAAAAAAAAAAAAAACAGATAAAACAAATCTAACACACAGCATAGCAGACAAGTTACCCCACTAACCCACTACATGGCATTTGCCATGTTCATATGTCCACATAGCATGCTGCAAGTCGTATCAAAGCCTAACACATTTGCAAAGCCTAACACATTAATTACTTTACCGGTTTCAAACACTTCTAATCTTCCCTCCCCTTCTTGTGTCAAACATTTAATAATAATAAAAAAAAAAAACAAAAACAAAAACAAATCTATCATACAACATAGTAGACAAGTTACCCCACTAACCCACTGCGTGGCATTTGCCATGTTCATATGTCCACATAGCACGCTGCAAGTCACATCAAACACTTGGACTTGATTTCCGTATTTGCAAAACCTAGCACATTAATTACTTTACCTTCGGTTTTAAACCTAATACAACATATTACAACATTATTTAACCCAAAAAGTTTAAGAGTCAATTGCAGATTCGATGGTGAATTTGCAAGCAAGGATTGGGAACTCACAGGGTGGATCTGACCATGAAAGCCATTTATTTCGCGACAGTACAAGGCTAATCGAAAGAGAGGCTTCTTTGTCAGAGTTCACACTCAAAATTAATGATATCCAACCACATGAAATTATGAATGAAGGTTCGTTTATTATCATAGTCAATGCCCTCTTCTACCACCTGATTTTCTTGTTGGATGAAGCTGTAAATTACTGATGAACAAATCTATTCTAAATTTCTAAGAAGAAATATAAAATTCATTCCCATTGTAGAATAGAGAACCGTAATTCAAATCCCAACATCTATTAAAACATGAGGGGAAAAACAACCCCTTTAAAGAAAAGAAGCCATTTTGCTTGCAATGTGGTAGGGTTTGCTATTTACGAATAGAAATTCAGTCCCCTTTTATAGAAGAGCCTCTTGGAAAATTAACACATGAATGCTCACAGATCAGAAGTAACAGGTACTTAGAAAGTTTCTAATCCATTATGGGGGCTTCTAATCAAAACTAATTAGCTTGAGATCACACATCATTCTTTGCAGATCCAGCTGGCACATAGAGGGTAGTACACATGTTGACGATTATGCATTAAATGCCTGTTATTCATTATATGGAAACCAGCCTCAAAGGCATATTGTACTCTAGAAATGTCACAACAGGACAGGTAGAGATTAAAGATCACATCAAAACATGGAAAAATCTGCCCCGGATGAACAATACCAGATTTTATGTGTTATTAAAACAATATAACATAACTGTTCCTTTTGAAGATCGCAATAAATATATGTATCCAGTAAGTTGGGAAAGAAAAGGAAGTGTCAGAAAGGGCATTTTGCTATAGGAAAAACAGGGTATCCTTGTATAAAAAAATCTAGAAACATAAATTTTGGCTTCGGATTAGATCATCAGGGCATATTGATACTCACCCCTATCACATAATACTGATATATTTAAAAAGCCCCCTGTAGCAGAAAGCTTAAGAGGACATGGTGCAACAGATTCCAATCCCCAGTTTATATATATATATATTTCATAATTGATAAGCAGATCGGGAAGCTGTCAATACAAGGAGGAACTACCCTGCTCAGGATAAGAAAAAGAGAAACCACCCTAAAGAGAGACATCATCCAGATACAGTAAATTCAGGATACCTGTGTTCCGAGATGATATCAAAGTTTTCAAGTATGACTAAATTTGTTCATAATGACAAGTTAAAGAGGAGCTATGGAATTGTTTTCAGTTCAAAAAAGGGAAACACTTGTATGAGATTGCTGCTTGATTGATATCCCCTTCGAAGGGGATGTGAAATGACACTTGTAATATAGGGCACATCAACAAAATGATTCATTTGCTAACTCATTGAATATATATCTTCCTTTTCCTAAATGCAGCGTACAACTCTCCGGTGTACTACACTCTCCAAATGTGCTGGTTCTTCCCTCCTTGCTTACCATGGTAAGTTTTTCTGAAATAACTTCAACGAGAAGACAAAAGGTGTTAAGAAGACCTTTCTGGACCAACCCTAGACACACTAAGATCCATTTTCAAATCAAACCTGTATGAAAAGATAGAAATAAAATTACTACGATTTTGGGTATTCACTTAATTTAGTTAGGTATAGGTACTTCATTTCTAGTATTCAAGGCTCTTTATTTTGGAAGCATATATGATACCTGGGCTCCAAGAGGGCGGAGATGTAAGAAAAATTACCAACTTGACCCTTACCCCAAGTGTTATATTTGGTTATTTACTAAAATCTCCATATATGTCACTTCCTGGTCATCAAATTAAAATACTAGCTAAGGGATGTTCATTGAGAAGAAAAATGAATTTGAGGAACGTCCCCAGCAGGATGATGGCACTCGCATGGCAAGTTTTCTACAAAGAGCACAAAGATTTAGTAACACCTTCAAAATCGCCATCATGTTTGCTAAGTGAAAAATAATTTTTTAACTCCCAACTTTAAAACCAGTCACGATGCCTGGATCCAGATGATTTTCAAATGTGATAATTTTCAAAAGAGTTCCTATTTGGGATTTGGTACGAGTCCCTTCTCCACAATGCACCAAAGTCTACAGAGAATATGAACTTAACAACAGCCATTGTATTCTAGATGATATGACTCCACGCATAAAAGTATAAATTGCCAGCAATGCACTGAAATGTTGAGAAGGAAAAGCTACTAACTTTACACAAACATTTATACAAATTCTAAACAAGATGAAAATGATACTTCTTTTTCATAAATAATCGGAATTATATACTTCAGATTTCACTTCTCGTACCTTACGACATGCTACATTAGTAAACTCAGAGCCTTCAACAATTAAAGGTCTTCAGAGTGCAAAGCTCAGGTATTCACATCCTGTTGAACTATCATCTGTATCTTCATAAGTATCGAGAACCAAGAAAAATGCTCTACCACCCACTTCACGTGTTCAAATCCCAGCAATTTTATCAATGAATATAAGCAGCTCCACATTGCAATTGCCAATCCATGCAGTCCTCAAAATCGAAACTGCTGGCACAGTCCAACAACGCATTCTGCTGATGCTCGTAGCGGCATATGTAATTCAACCCCACAAGAAGCTCACATATAGCCGCCTCTGTCTTTTCCCTGTCGGCGAAATACAGCGTCTGAAGCAGCAGAACATTCGTCCGCGTAACAATTTGATGCTGCTCGAAATTCCGCTCACTTTGCCACCTGATCATGTTATGTGCAAGTGGCGCAAGCCACCTAAGAATCCCATCAAGAGTCTCCTTCCAATCATGCGCAAGAGGGGCATCATATATTGCCAAATTTTTTATATAGGACTTGAGATTAGTCTTCAGAGACATTCTTAAGCTCGTGGGTAACATCTGATACAAATCGTCCCTGGCTTCCTCACCCACGAGATGCGGGTAGCGAAGCAACTTCTCTATAACAATTATAACATTCGCATAATGCAAGGCCAAAGCAGAGCCTCCCACGGTGGTCGGAGGAGCATAGACCGTCAAGCGGTTCTTGGGGCCGAACCGAGCGCCTTGTATCACACTCGACTTGGACTGTCTCTGATCCCCACTAAACAAACCACCAATCTGGGACCGATTAACACAATAATTAGAGTGATTAAGGTGCTCTCTTTTCAAACTAACATTCCCAGAAACTTGGTTACTACGGTCCTCATGATCAACATCTTCGTCATCGTCCTGAAACCTGGAAACCGAGCTGCTTAAACTAAGGCAATCCGTGAAAAACCTCCCGGGGCTCGCCCCACACGGGAAATTCAAATCTTCTGGCCGAAACGGCGCCATCTCACCCTTCCGCGAATCAAACTGAGACTTAAAGCTCGGCACCCTTTTCTTCTCCAACGAACTACTCCTACTACGTTTCAACGGCTCCGAACCCGAACCCGTCTGAACTCCACATTGATTCTTCTTTATGTTCGTTGAAGTGTCACCAAACACGGCCCAAATCCTAGCGTAGATTGTGCAGACTGACCTGGCCAAGAGCTCCACAACCTTATCGTATATCTGGTTCCAAAGCGAGACCTCCTTGAGATGCCTCACGTCCTGCCTCTGCCAAATAAGCTTCTGCTCGAACGCCCTCTTGCTCTCCTCGTGCTGGTTGTTCTGGAACTTCTTGGTCGCCTGCTCCAGCTCGTTCAGCACCTCCATTTCGCTGTACAAACTCGCCGTCGCGTTCACAAGCCTCTCCATCTTCTTCACCATTCCCTCCATATCCCTCACCAAAAACCCCAATTCCCTCACGTCAATAACCCCACTCACAACGTCACCGTAGACGTGCTCGAACCCCTGCAAGGCCGGCTCGGAGCACTTCTTTCCCAGACGGGACACCACGGCGGCGACGCGGTTCAGCTCGTCGAGCTTCTCCGCCAGGGCAAGCTCCCGAAGGAGGGTCTCGTCGGAGGACACCAGGTTGAGCACCCCCTCCGATTTCAAGATCTCGGTGTTGAGCTTGGAGATCTCGGAGTCGGTGAGCGACTTGTGGAGGTGAACGGTCTTGGACATCACGGTGGCGACCTCGAAGGAGAGAATGCCTATGGCTTGCTTCGGGGGTTGGTGGGTCTTGGGGCTCTTCTTCTTGGGAACTTCGAGAAGCAGCGCGTGCTTGAGATTGGTGCTCACCTGGCTGCCCATCTTCACAATCCAAGGCTCCGCAACCATTTCTCTCTCTTTCTAAGACCAACCAAGAAAAAACCCAGATCTGTTTTATACATAAACAGCAATGGCGTGCAGTGAAGCAGTGCGGCGCATTCGAGTAGGCGTGGGGTAAAGAGAGGGAGTGCGTAATCGAGACAAAGTGAAAAAGAAGGTTGTGGAAATCAGTAGGAGCAGTGTTTGTGAGAAGCTCTCATTTGGGAGCAGAGAGCGGTGAAAGAAATGACGATGATAATTTTCAAAAAGGGGAAGCTCTCGGGGTATTTGAAAGGAAGGTGTCCGGGGGTCTCTCAAAGTACGATATTACGTCTCTACTCTTTGTTTTTTTTTTTTTCAAATGATCAAAAAATAAAATAACTATATATATATATACAAGGTAGAGACTAGCAGCAGAGAGGAACCGCCCCCTACGGGTTTGACTTCTGGGATTGGTTCGTTTGCATTATAGAATGTGGAATTCCTTTAGTTGTTTTTTCGCTTGAATTTGTTTGTTCACATTGTTAGTTTATATTCAAAATTCAAAAATTCCGAATTATTTAATAATACTCAAATATTTGAAATTTACTCGTACATGTTAGATTTATTTAAAATCAATAAATATAAATTATTTAATTCGAGAATTTCAAAAAATAATTACCAAATCTATTTTATCTAGAAAGAATTTCATCTTTCAAGTCGATCCAAAATTTTAAAAGTGTAGGCACATTGATTATTTGGAAAAATGTTAATTTGTTTATAAAAAATCTTACTCACTTAACAATAAATTGAGTGAGAGAGAAGAGAGCTAGACACCTGTGTCACGTGACACATGCCTTAATCGACTGAGCAGATGCATCACGACCACCTTCCTAAACCCCAAGAGCCTTAGTAAAAAGCTGGATCTTCAAATGCAAACTTAAAAGAAAAAAAATATCACTATAAATATGACATTTTGGTCATATGCAAAGACACACAATCTCACAACTTCTTTTTATTCTCTTACATGTTCCATAAGGGTATTTTTTTTGTTACTCTAGAAAGTGTTATTCTAGAATAACATTTGGGCCTTATTATATGATATCGTCGTTGCAATCGAGCCCTTGATGCCCCAATTTTATTTTGCTTCGTCTGTTATTTGTATATAATTTTTTCCAACCATACATATCAAACTTATGACTCCAATAAATAAATCATTAATATGAATTAATAATACTCAAATTACGAATGACAAATTTAAATTATTAAGAAAATCAATGTTAGAGCTTATGAGTTATAAAGAATGGCCTGATCACTCTATTCAATTTATAGTTATATTTAAGAGAAATAGAGATGTTTCAATTTACATGGAATAAAATGGGGTATAAAATTCATAAAATAGGGACAATAAACAAAACCTAAGTGAATGTTTTGTCAAATTTATACTAAAAAAAAAAAAAATTGACTTGCATGCGCAAAAATTGCAAACGATTAAAGAATACGGTGAGAGTCAAGGGAACTGTTTGAGTTTGAAGTCAAACATAAGTGATTTCAGCAGATATATACTTTTCTGGGTTTCATATTGAATGGGACAAATGTGAGACAGAGAGAGAGAGGACATTTTTGTTTGAGACCTGGTCTGGTTTCAGGTATTGCTTGTTGGTTGGGTCATGTTTTTTGTTCTACATCCCCGTACCAAAGCCAAGACCAACTTGTTAATTCTAACAATTGGGTTGTTTTGACTTTCTGATTTTTTTTTTTTTTTTTTTTTGAGGATAATGGTTTTGGTTTATGAGATGATTGGAAATACATGTTACAATATACGGGCTTGCACTAAGATCCATTTTTATTATGATATTGATTATGATAAAATTTATCATTTTATATATATATATATATATATATATATATATATGTGTGTGTGTGTGTGTGTGTGTGTGTGTGTGTGTGTGGTGGTGGTTTACAATGATATCAAAACTCCAAAAAAAAAAAAAAAAAAAAAACACTTAAGATTTTGTTTTCGAACTTTATATCTATCAATTGACCTTTTATTTACTTATTAAGAGGAGAGTGTTAAAATATTAATTAAATAATAAAATTTTACGAGTCGACAATCCTGAAAGAAATGCATCCTATTGGGTTGGAGTTTACTTTAGGATTGGTTTAACTTTTACATATTGAAAAATGTTATACAAACTACTCAGTTTACATTTGTCAAATGCTTATTTACTAGTGTGATTTTGAAAATCATCATTTTAAATATTTGGGAGCGTAAACTCGAGAATTTGTAGAGCATTATTTCTCTCGAGTAGTTGAATCAACCCATGCATGAAGCAGTGGATGTTTCTAATCCCCACCATCTCAAAGTCAAATAGTAGGCAAACTGCTTTGCAAGGAGCTTCCATATATGTCAAAGTGTATATATTTGGTATGAATCTTGGAATGGGTCAAAGTTGAATATTGAAGTGCATGCGTTGATCCTCCTGCATAAAAGATGAGGATTCAGGGGGGTTGGTGCGTCACTTTGTTAGTGGTTTAGAAAAATTCCAACAGTTCACTTGCATTTAAAGCTTCTTGCAACTAATAATAAAGCCCTATTTATTTTGCTTTAGCTTTTAGGTGTGACTTGCTCCCCTTCCACCCATGAAACTGCATGCATTTGCCTCATAAAGCACAACCAATGGAGATTTGGGAATTGGAACTTAATTATCCTTCCAACCAAGTACCAACTCATGATATCTAACAGCCCCCCTTTTCCTTTTTCCTTTTTCCTTTTCCTTTTTTTACTTTTTCCTACACACAGAGAAAAAGAATGACATTATTGTAATTAATTACATAATCTAAAGCCCCTTTCACACGTCTAGCTTTACATTATATATATAGAATTCATAGGATTTTGGATTAGAGTTGTAAATTTATAAATATCCAAGACAATGATGTTTATGGATGATATATACCTGAAGATTTGTCAAAAGTTAACCTAGCTAGTGGTAGTAGGTAGCTTCTTTTCATTGCCTACAAGACCCACCCACATTTAGATTCACCCTACAAAAGAGCAAGCAAATAGTGACAAAAAGAAAGAGATGGGAGTCTAGTGGGGGAATCATGATCAATTCATCTCCAAGCTTTGCCTAAAAATTCATGGTTTTGACTTTCTCCCTTCAGACAAGTAAGTCCATTGTGTGGGTACAACATATGAACAAATCAGTTTCTGTCCCTACAGTGTTTTGGTTCATCAAATCTAAACCGTAAAAATTATGTGGGAGCTAGCCAGTCACCCCGAAATGCAACCTGACCAATCAAAAGCTGCTAAAAAGCCACGTTCCAGCCACTCAGATATTAACATGTGGTTATAAATATCATGTCAAAAATGTAGGCCTAGCTAGCTAATTCATTTTGCTCTCCTGTGCATATCGACAATTGAGAATGCGTGAGCGGCGGGACTCAAAACAAAGCCAACCCAACACGTCTTTACTACTGATAATAATCTTAATTAATAGAAAAATAATACACAAATTCTCAGGTTTACATTGTCAAATGTTTATTTTAAACGTACGTATTCAACTATAATTTGAATTGCCATGTTCAATAAACAAGCATTCAAGAGAGTAATCTTGAGTGTGTTTTGATGGGAAAAGCAATTATATATCCACGGGTTGACTTTGATTTGAATTTTTTTTTTTTTTTTTTTCCCTCTTCCTATATTTCAAAATAAATTAAACTGTTTAGAGAAGGAGAAAAAGCCCATTTATCTAATTAAAAAAGCCCTTATGAAAGGACTTTTCTTTATGATTGCATGTGGTGTAAATAGAAAAACATGTGCATGATTGCATGAAGTGATCACAACTCACAAGCACAACTAATAAATAGTCCACAGGTAATTGAGCAATTAGCGTCCAAAACGACCCTTGGGCCGGCCTTGGCATCTAGTACATGTGCAAACCACGTGGGACCCGTAAACCTATCCCACCTCGAGGAAAAAGATAAGAGGTCCAAGATGGATGAGACGTTAAAGATATATATGTTAAAGAAGAAGAAGATGAAAAAGCGTGTAAATTAAAAGATTTGGTTGATGTTTACAACCTCCCCGCCAGATTGCATGTAAGTTTGTGTTTGGAGTGACTTTAAGGGTGGGAGAATCACCCGCCCCCCACAAATTACGTCTTTGGTTCACTTTTGGTGCATTTTTCTACAAAGGGACTGTGGACATCAACGTCGTGGAGGTGGTGCCGGTGGGGTTTTTTGGTCCTATTAGGCCTTTACACTTTTTGACTCGCGTTCCACGCTATCGAATTCATAACCCTATCCCTAAGAGTCATCAACAATTGTTAACAACTCACTTACAATTATTATTATCTATTAAAATATTATTATTTTTTTATTATTATTCTATTTACTTTTGTTTTTTTTTTTGGCTCTCTAGGTTCTTTACGTTTTCTTTTCACGCGGCAATTTGGGTTCTTCTTCTAGTTGGAAAGATATTGGGTAAGGCAGCCATTGGTTGGTGTTAAGGTTAGGGATCTGGCCCAACATGTCCTGATCATGCTTTTCAATGCAGACCCTATTCTAAGATAAAACATGTTGAGCTAGGCCCAGGCCTATGCTCTCAAGATGAGAAGATGGGCTCTCATAATCCAATGATGCTGTCTAATGTTAGATGTCTTTACGAGTAGTTTGATGTTAAACACGTACGTTTACCACTAAAAAATAATTTAATAATGCTAAAAGTTTTAGTCGTGGAAAGTATTGCCTATTTCTTTTTTTATTATTATTTTTTATTGCCCATTTCTTGAGTTGCAGCCAAACACAACTGAAATCACATTTTTTTTTTCTTAAATTACTATTATTTTAACAATAGAAACAATATTCCTATTTTTGTCTCTTCAGTCAGATGTTATAATTAATTAATTCTTTGGTTGGATTACTCAAGATTTGAATTGGTTTTTTTTTTTTTTTTTAGGGTCTGAGCCTTTGAATTGGGGTTTGGATTATACATTTATACTTTCTAGCGTACGTCTTATAACGCATACCCCTGACAAAGTTTGGTGGAGGAACTGATTTGGAGAGCACATCTCGAAGTGGATTTTCTAAGCTTGGTGGTCTTCCGTTGAATTCTAGAAATGTTTGGCTGCAAACATTCAAATTACACTTGAGAGACCTTCTTCAATTTCTTTTGAATAATAACAATAATTCAATAAATAAATAAATAAATAACTTCTAGGGAGAGAAAATAGAAGGTTCACCACCTTTCCCAAGTCAAAAACGACAAGCGCTGCTGTTTCGCACTCCTACTTGTTTGGTCTTCGAGCTGAGTTTCTAGAATTTGGTTGTTCCAAAATGACACTTGATGTGCTAGGCACTAGAATTTGCCAAAAAAGTCTGCAACAAATTTGATTAATTAACATATGTAACTCCATGATCTGGGTGTCGAATAAAGTGAAGTATAATAATAATGATTCAATATTTGATTAATGTGCTTTGCTAAGTTTCTAAAGATAAACCAGAAAAAAAAATATATTACGGTTTTACTGTTGCTCAATTATTACCTCCACTTCCACAAACACAAATAATCAATGCAATAAATCCCAAGATTTTGCTAGATTTTCAAGCTTCAGAGTGGGGCAGACTTTCCCCCGTCACCGTCACTACAGATGCACACCTCATATATGGATCCACAAATTTTACTCTCAATAATTGCAGAGTAAAGACAGAAAGGAGAGAAAAAGGAAGCACTAGCTAGAATTTGAATCTACTAGCTATTGTGTATTGACATCATCGGGCGGAGATGACAAAGTTGGTGACCAATCATTTCATCATCTCGATCGATCAGTACTGATCACACGATTAATTAATTCTTGAATTATTATGACCAGTCAAAAGGCAATATGAAGAATATATTATGAAGCTCTCCAGCTCACTCAACATTTTTGACATTTGAGACCAAAAAAAAACACAAAGGCGATATAAAAAGCATATTAGACCATATTTTTGGATTTAATTTTGAGAATATATTTGACCATTCTATAGATCGAACATAATGTATGTATGGTGCCACGTACAGAAGTTCTCCCCCGTTGAATGTCGGCCTTTATTACTTCAGAATCGTTTTGATTATTCATTTCTATGATTCTCTATCATTTGTGAACGTACGTACATCAACCTCTTGCCAAACATTTAAACCACATTATCATATATATTCTCACACGCATGGTGTAAATTCATTGTGTCCCAACAACTTTTTGTGATTTCTAAAGTGTGGGTCATCCAACCGATAACCGTTGATTCCAATATTACCGAATGGGGATTTAATTTTTTCTTTTAAAAAAACTAATACAAATAAACAAAATAAAGATTACAAATTCATGCAAGGATGTTGCATGCAGCTGGAACATGTGCAGGGCTCCAGAAACTAAGTACAGAATACAAAATAGCATGTAGAATGCAGAAACAGCATGCGAGATGAGATGCATCGATCATGCAGGATGCAGAAAACAATAAAATAAAAAATAAAAAATAAAAAACAGCAAGAGCTAGCAATGTATCAAAACATGTAGAAAGCACGTGTGTTTATATCATTATATGGAAAGTGAATAGACTATTATTAGCAAACATGAAAAATAGAATGTGAGCATGTGTAGAGAGCAAGCGAAGTGCATGTAGAAAACAGTGAAATTGACATTCATAGATACGTAGACAGCAAGAGCATCGGATAGAACATTATATAAGACAGTAAATTCATATATATATATATATATATATATATATATATATATATATGAATATATCTTACTGATTTTGTAATTTTAGCATGATGTTAATTTGGGGTTACAAATTACTATTAATAATCTTAATTTCGGACCGATATTTTAAATTATTGTTCATGATAAGAAGTCATTTACTACGATAACCCATTAATCTTTTATTTATTTAATTTACGCACCTACATATATAATCCTCTGCTACCGACATCCACAAGTAGTTTGAGGACTGATCCCTCCGATCTTCTTCCGACGGGGGCAACTTTCGTCAGCCTCCGACATTTAGGAAGGAAATTGAAAGTTTCTGAAAAATATATATATATATTGGGGAAAAAAAAAAAACACTATTCTTCAAGAGGATCTTCGTGTTCACTATGTATGAAAAGCTAGAGAAAATAAAAGATTCGGTTCTAGTCTAATTTCTGTGGGAAGTTGGGAACTAGACACGACCTAGTGTAGAACTTGTTCGTTTTGTCTTTAGAGGTCATTAATTAGTCCGAATTTGGCCATGTCCAGTTCACACAGATCGAGTTACACAGAAGCTACCCAAACTCAAAATAGAAAAGGGAAAACAAAAGAAATACTAGGAAGCATGCATATGTGGATAAGGACCCCGACAATAGTAATCTGGGAAATTTTATATGAGACTTGCATGTTCGGATAAATGATCGAATTATCTAAAATTTATTTGACCAAGTGGGTTTTATATGAAAATTCTCACATTATTAACTCAAATTGCTATTATAACAAGTAATTGTTGTGAATCTCAATCCAAAACTTTAAGAAGACAACGTCCACATATACAAATAATAAAGAAGGAAAGTTTTGTCGAAGCTGTATCACATATTAAACTACTGAGCCAATGAAAATGTTCTTGGATCTTATTCTTTATCGTGCTAGATTGGCTTCTAAATTCGGGTCCTTTTTCCAATATTGACTAGAAAGGCAAAGACATCTCCAAACTCCAAGCGATTTTTGGTTCTGATGAGATATGGTTGCCTACTGTTTATATATATATATATATATATATATATTTGATACGCGGACCAAACTTTCCTACTTTCCGGAAAAATCATGAATTTTAATTAGAATAATAAGAATCTTAATATAAAAATGAAGGAACGCCTGATACTAGACTGAGGACCACATGTCACCCAACAAATTTGCTCTACTATTTTCTATATATATATATAATACCAAGGACCAGTCTTGTAGATCAGACAAAGAGAAACCATTCAAAAGCGTATAGAAGTATCTTTTCCACGTATGCTTGATGTTTCTTCCATATATATTATGATTGTGACACCCTCGTCATCTTAAGGTTTGGGTTTATAATCTTAATTGGCACAAACTATTGAGTTTAGATGTGCATTTCATTGATAATATTGAACCTAGTTAGCTTAAGAAAAATTTGATCAAAGCCTTCTAAAACAAACCATATAAATTAAGGGAAAAACCTTTTCTTTTTTTTTTTGTGATTTAAATTTAATTCTTAAGTTTTCAATTTCGACAATTAGGTCCTCCAATTTTTCTCTTATTTTCTCTGTTAATTTACTTTCTAATCAATTAACAGTATGTCATGTTAGACAAATCAATTAACGTTACGTGATTTTCATTTGACATGTTATTTGTCAAATTATGTGCCATGCACGTGACACATTTATTTTAAATAACAAATATACCATAAATAAAGAAAAAAAATCAACTTTTTTTTTTTTTTTTTAAGGTGTATTTATAATTTAAAGTAATTGTGCTACATGGCACGTATAGTTGTACATGACATGTCAAATGAGAGTTACGTGGCATTAATTGATTGGTTTGACGTAGCATATCGTTTATTGAATTGACAATAAGTTGATACAATGACCTACTTGAAATCAAAAGAAAACCTAAAGATTTAATTGTTAAATTGAAAGCCTAAGGATTAAATTGAAATCGCATTAAAACTTAACTACATTTGATTGTTTCAAAAAATTAATTATAGGCATTTTCAAATGGTAGCTCAATTGGCTAAGGACCACGTCTAATGAAGCGAATGCCACTAGTTTGAATCTTTATCCCCTTTCCCTCCTCTTGTGCATACACTTAAAAAAAAAAATAATGATAGGCATAATTTCATGATCTAATTCTAATTCATGACGCATGGCATATAGAACAATATGATTTTTTTTTTTGGCATGTCTGTATAAGAGGGGGAGGGGGGATTCAAACTGTAACCTTCACTTTATGAAGCACGATCCCCAATTGATTGAGCTACCCCTTAGGCCGACAATAGGATTAAATATTTAAATTGTTATGATTTCAACTTAACATAATTTTTTGTTAATTAAGTGATTTACATATCTTCAACTATATTTAACTAAGTCAACTCTTACAAATTTCTTATCTCAGAAATTTTGAATCATAAACCTTTTCATGCTATTATGTTAATCTTGTGATTTCATACCCTTAATCCTAATTAACGAAGTCAGACTTTTTTTTTTTTCATGAATAAAGTCAACTTTTATGTTAACTTTTGTGCCTTTGAGTCTTTAGGAATTTAGGATTTAAGATTTAAAGTTGATACATTAGTGCACCGCGTTTAAATTTAAATAATATGACATTATATACACAATTAAATGCACCAATTTTTGAGACTAACTATAAACAAAGAGAATCATTGTCCGAGCCTTTAAGATTAACAAATCGGCTCTTTGGGGGGTGTACACTTGCTTTGAATATATTATTTTAGAAGGAAAGAAAATTGGTTCCTATATATAATACTTCTTTTAAAAAGATAAGAAAAAAGGGTACAAGGCGGTGGTGCCTAGACTGGTCAAACTCTATTTTCATTATTATTATCAGGGCAAAACTATAATTTAATCCAGTTGACAAGGATGTGATAGTGATTCAGTTTTTTTTTTTTTTTTTTTTTTTTTTTTAAGTCTACAACTTAATTGTCAAATAAATTGTGATATATCATAAAAAATTGTATGAATTCAATTGAAGTCATAAGTAGATTTAGGGCCAATTTGGGATTGTATTTGAGAAGTTTAAAAATGCTTTTAACACTTAAAAAACACATTTGAAGAAAAAGTATTTATTTGGTAAAAAAATTAAAAGTGTTTTTAAGGGTTTAAAAAGCCTAAAAATTGCCAAAAAAACACTTTTAGTAAAAGTTTAAAAATGAAACTTTTGCTAAAAAGCTCTTTTAACTTAAAAACTCTATTTCTTAAATGCAATCACAAACATACTCTTAGAGTAAACCTTTTAAAAAAGAAAAAGAAATAAAAAAACAAAATTCATATTTAGTTGTTTTCATGCAATTTCGATCTAACCTATGAGATTTAAATTTTGACAATTTAAATTTTTAAGTTTTTTCTAACTTAGAATAGGTCCTTTGGTTGACTTATTATTCTATTAAATAATTGTATGCCACATCAAATCAATCAATTAATATCATATGACTTTTATTTAACATGTTATGTACTTATGACTATTATACATGTTACATGCCATAATTACATATAGTAAGTACATGACACGTTAAATAAAAGTCACATGATATTAATTGATTAGTTTGACGTGACATACAGTTAATTAACTGGACAATAAATTAATAAAATGACCTATTTAAAACTAGGAAAAAAAAAAAAAAAAACCTAAAAATATGTATTTTGAGATTGATAAACTAAGAAAGAAATTGAAATCTCATGAAAACTTAAAAAGAATTAACGTTCATTTTTTATTTTTTATTTTTTGTTGTTGAACTTGAGGAGATTTAACGTATTCAGACGACACGTAACTAAAGACAAAACATAAGAACAATACAATAATAACCTAGAAAAGAGAAACATTTATTAAAATCCAAAATTACAGCAACTTTTTGGCACTACGACTCCAACTTCCCAACCATTAACCCATCATCTCGCCTTTTCTCAAGTAAAAAACAAATATAAGAGAGGAAAAGCATCCCACATGCACTCAGTTAATTATAGTTATAATTATTGTCACCATCATCCTCGTCATCCTTATTATTATTATTATTATCACAAATAATTTGTGCATATATGAAATTAACTATATATAATTAACTACTACCTTGATATAAATTTTAGACTATTTATCCTCATCATCTTGTAAAAGTGAAAATCAACTACTGATATTCACTGCTACCTCATCTAGTTAATTATATGACATGAAAATCCGTTTTTCTATCTCAATTGGAAATGAGCACAGAACCTTGGACATAAGCTACAGGATTGGTAGACGAGATCTCTAGTTACCAATTCTGACCCGACCAACATAGTTAACCAAACCGAGTCCAACGGACAACAATCGGTCGGTTTCGATTGAATTGGTTGATGAATGATAATGATAGAAGCAAATTGATTGCAGAATGGGTCATTCTAAGTAGACCTCGAGTACAAGATACAACGGTGGATGTGACATGATCGGATCTTGATCACGAGATCAGATGGTGGTGGTGCTCCAGAATCCAGATGTGTTCCCCAACGAGCACAGCCTATATGAGGCATCCATTTTATTTGCTTGATTTACAAATTGCAATGCAATTGATTCTTCCGATTGCAAATCATTTTTTTTCCAATTATGTTACACAATATAGCGTGCCCATTAAAAAAGAGTTAGGAAATTTGAACCAGAACTTAACTAAAAACCTGCCCCCACGCAATAGATATATGAACAAGCAAGTTGGTTTTTGTGAGCGCAATAATATATATATATATGATGAACTCTGTCTACAGCTTGCAGAAATTCATGTCAATGTTGATCAAAAAAACTCTTCCAACTCACACCGTTAGATCTACATACTATTTGCCAATCATACAGTCCTATTATCCCTATCTAGTCCTGACTACGCCGGCACGAAGGGTCGAACCCGCGGAGCCGGCTCGTAGCAGAAGGGAGCCGCCGGGTGCTGCCATTTCTTCAAAGCCACTTTCTCCGCCTCGGCGCCCTGCAGCCTCGGATCCTCCCTCGGCTTCATCTCCGCCGTCCGATCGCTGAACAGCTTCGGGGACGTCGGGGACGTGGCGAGCGGCGATAGGAGCGGGATGGCCACGTTCCAATTAGAGACGGGTGTGCTGATTTGTAGCGAGGGGGCCCGCCGCTGCAGCCGGCTAGGCTGGCGCCAGTTCCCGCTGCCGGACTTACTCCTCTGTGCATCGGCCATGGATGAAGAACACCGGTTCAGATGTGGGGTGAATGAGATATCTGTGGAGAGGTGGGTTTGGCTTGGCTTTGGTTGTGTGTAGCAGAGATGTGAAAGAGAGGGGGCGTGTGTGGGTGTATATAAAGGGGCGTGGGGAGCAGAGGTTAATGGGGTCCAGAAAGAGTCAAAAAGAGGGAAGGGATACACGGCTCGGCTTTACAGCTAAGATTTTTGGTTCCTGACGGAGTCTAGGCTATTTTGTTTCTTCAATTCCTCGCTTTATTTATTGACCAATGGATTCTCCACGCGGGATTCATGCAAAAGTTGGAAGGCTCTTTCTACTTTATAATCCCCTTATAATTCCACATAATTGTTGAGCCTGTAATTCTTTAAGGCTGATGAACGGTCATTACTATGACATGTCATTAGTGTTAGTTTTTTTTTTTTTTTTCTTTTTTTAAATTGACTCCTTTTTATTTTCATGTTCACTCGATCATCTTTTGAGAAGTGGCTGAACGGCTCAAAATAGTTGATTGAATGATCAAACCATTTCAAAATAGATAATGAAAGTAATTGACTACTTACAAAACAGTAAATGACAAAAGTTACTCGACCAGTCTAAAACAACTTATGAGTTATCCAACAACCTTCGAGAAATGGTTGGTCGAAAAAGTAGAGAGAGAAATGGGGTTGAAAATTGCTATTGGCCGAGATCGACAAAGTTGTGGCGTTCATTGTAAATGAATGGCTTGTATTTAGAGAATTACATACTCCCAAATTGCAGCTTTTTTTTTTTTTTAGTACTTTTTTATATTGACATATTATGTACCCATTAATAGGTCTTGAACCTACAAACTCACTATAATATTAGTCATATGAAAGTTCAGTTTGTTGTAAAATTAAAGAAAATAACAAGACAAGATAAAAGATTGCAATATATGAAACTAGTTCTTCAGGAACTATGTATTATTCTTCTCTATTATTGTGTGATTTACATACAACTCAATACTCCCTTTTATAGGCATGAAATCATAATGGGAGGTTAATGAATATGAAATGGGGAATATGAAATAAAAGGGTTAATCAATTTATTACATGGATGTTATAGGAATTCTAAAAGATGACATGAATGTGTAGAATTCCAAGAGATGGAACTAAATGGTCATCCACCTAATGCATGAATGCATTCATAACACTCCCCCTTGGATGACCATACACTAAGAATATGCCTCGTTAAAACCTTGCCAAGGAAAACCCAGTGGGAAAAAACCTGTGGCGAAGGAAAAAGAGTACAATATTCTTGTGTGCCTTCGTATGCTTTAAGATTGCCTCATTAAAACCTTGCAAAGGAAAACCCAGTGGGAAAAACCTTAGCGAAGGAAAAAGAGTACAATCAGCATAATCATTTTACTCCCCCTCATTAGCATGAAGAGCTTCAATTGTTTATGATGAAAGATCCTTCAGTCGGCGCATTCCAATGTTATTCACCAACTTCTTAAATGTTGCAGTTGGTAATGCTTTGGTAAATAAATCTGCCAAATTGTCACTTGATCGTATCTGTTTAACATCAATATCACCACTCTTCTGGAGCTCATGTGTATAAAAGAACTTTGGTGAAATGTGTTTGGTTCTATCACCCTTAATATATCCTCCTCTGATCTGTGTGATACAAGCAGCATTATCTTCATATAATATTGTCGGGCTATCTTTGATTGTGGATAAACCGCACTTTTCTCGAATGTGTTGAATTACTGATCTTAGCCATATGCATTCCCGACTTGCTTCATGAATTGCAACAATCTCTGAGTGATTTGAAGAAGTAGCAACAAGTGTTTGCTTGACAGATCTCCATGAAATAGCAGTACTTCCTGTAGTGTCCCAGAATTTTCAAAGCTATTTAAATAGATTATTTTGATAATGATGTTATTTTAATATCCATTGTAGCTAAGGATTTTAATTCTTGGGAAATTTATGAGAGTGGTAATTAGAGAATGGTAATTGGTGAAATAATAGGATAGTAAATATGTAGCACCTCAGATTTTGAAAGTCTTATTTTAGAGATATTAATTTGATGCTATGATTATATTCATATTAGGCAATGATGTTAATTCTTGAGAAATGTATGATATTGTATGAATGGTAATTGGAAATTGGTAGGTAGAATAGTAAGTGGTAGGTGGAATAGTAAGTGGTAGGTGAAATAGTAAGTGGTAGGTAGAATAGTAAGTGGTAGGTGGAATAGTAGGTGGTAGGTGAAATAGTAGGTGGTAGGTGGAATAGTAGGTGGTAGGTGAAATAGTAGGTGGTAGGTGAAATAGTAAGTGGTAGGTGGAATAGTAGGTGGTAGGTGAAATAGTAAAATGAGGGTATAATTGTAAATTGAAGGTAGAATAGTGTTTGATTTTCTCCTATAAATAGAACTCTTCTCCTTCACAATTTTCACAACTCATCTCCTCTCCCATCTCTTGTATATATATTCTTCCTTCTTCCGCTTTTTACTCGGTCTTTCTTCTTTCTAAGAGTATTTACTCAAAACAGAGAGAGAAAGGGCGAGACCAAGCGCTACAAGAAAGAAAGAACACAAGAGATAGCGGACTTTAGAAATTAGTTTCAAAAGATATACTAGTGGTGTTAGTCATATTGGAGAAACTGGATTCCTTCATACCACTTTTAGCTTCAGTCTAGAGGTAAGTAAATTCACTACCCCTTCTAAAGTTACTTCATGTCATGCTATTTATTCATTCTTGTATCAAACTGTAAATGATTATTTTATTTACGTATTATGAAGTTATGTTGCATGCATGAAGGATTTCTAAATGAATTATGTAGAAAGTTTCTATTTCTTTAAACGCTTTCTAAGTACAACAAGTTTATATTTGAAAAAGTTTCCATTTTAAGAAAAGAAAGTTGAGAAATGATGATGATTATAAGAAAGAAAAATGATGATAAACCCTCCTACATGTTGCCCCAAGATGCATCAAAAGAAGTACAAAGAAAAGTACAAGAGATGAGATAAATGTTTATGAAATGAGGGCACATGTATGGAGGAGAGTATTTTTGGCCCCAAGATAAGATAAGATGAGAGTTCGGTACCGATACTCGGATGGAGGCGAAACCACTGAAGGAGGCTATGCCAGAAGGTGGTATTCCATCAACAGACCGTGGAGTGCACCAAGAAAAAGAGTTAATTGACGGTCGGGCATGGCTGAGGCCACAGTTCAGTGCCATGGTCACAAGGACCCGCAACCCTCGTGCACAGGGGTAATAGTGTACATGGGCCTTATTATGAGAAAATGATATTATATTTTCAACGATGATATGCTATGATGATTTACAAAGATTATTTATAATGATGCATTATGATGATGATTTATAAAGATGATTTACAACGATGATCTATTACTAGATATAATAGTATGTATATGTTACGGGAGATGCAACCGTACATACAGATATTATTATGGCTAGAATTATATTTATTTGCGAAAATGATTTTCAAAACTGAGAACAAGGAGTAAAACTATTTATGGTTGTGGATTTTACTTGCTGGGCCCCCTTTGGGCTCATTCAGTTTTATTTTTTGTTTTCAGGTAGAAAGGATGCTGGAATAGGAGGCCGGAATGGGGTGGGAATAATTATTAATTTTCAAAGTCTTTTCATATAAGTTATTGTAACGATATGATATTCCGCAACTAAAGTTTAATGTTTTCTAATTTCGCTTGTAATAAAATCTCTTGAATAATGTTTTATACATTTTTCGTATCCTTTAAAATCAAGTAATCTGATAGACCTTATAGATCTTTGCAAGAACTTTTGTTGTAAAAGAAGAAAAGTGGCAAACTCAGCCTTAACGGGCTGGGGATGTTACAATTTTGGTATCAGAGCAAAGGTTATAAGGTTCTGGCAGACTTTTCAAAAAAAAAAAAAAAATTGGGGAGTTAATGAGAAGCCACATTCCGGCCAAGTAGAGTGTGCATTGTTGTGTGGTCTCTAATAAATGATGCATGAGCATTTTTCTAATGGTTAATTTTTTGTTAAAAAAAAAAAAAAAAAAAAAATCATCTTAGTGTGATTAATTTGGAGGATTTTATTATTGTGATCATGTTAATGACGGAGATGAATTTTATTTTATAGATAGGTTGTGATCTATAGTATCTGCCTATTTGGATTTGCGGCAGTTTTCTAGAGTATCGATTGATAAGGGTATATTTTAAGGTGTCTCGAGGATTTAGAAAAGATTATTGATCATGATTTAAAAATCGTATGATGATTTTATAGATTTAGGTTGCGAGCTAATTTGTGAAATTAATTTGGTGACAAAATGGTTTTATTGATTTAGGTTGTGAGACAAATGGTGTAAGTGACTTGGTAACGAATGATCTTATGGATGTCGGTTGTGAAAAGATTCTTGAACTGAATTAATGGTATAAGAGCTTATATGAGTTTTTGGTAATGGCTAAGGTTTGGTCGATGACAATAATGATACTATGATGGATGTTATAATATATGGATTGATGAATAAGAATTACGTAGTGGCATGAAGTGAATGCCTAAGTATTGCAGGGATAAGTGCAACTGAGGTATACCCTAGAATCTATAAGATATTTTGATATATAAATTTGTGGTTTAAGGATTTTGATATTTTTGGATGATTGTGATGACTTTAAGGTACAATTCATGAAATCTTTGAGGTGATTCTTAGAATTTGAGGTGCTAGGTTTTCTGTAATTGAGGTAAATTATATTAAAGTGATGCTTAAAGTTTTGAGGATGAATTGATGCTCCTAGGTTGTGGATAATATTTAAATTTTGAGGCATTAGTGGATATGAAATTATGAGAAATTTTAGTTACATGCCAAAGCTTTTGATATAATTTTCTTTTACTAAGTAAGGATAATGAATTATTATTCTTGAGGTAAATTGAAGCATAAAGGTAAGAGTTGAAAGACAATATAATACAGTGATATAATATAGTGACATGATCTAAATTTCTCTTATAAGATATATGTTCAATGATATTAAAGTATTTTAGAGGTTGATAACATGTGATGGTGCATACTTAGATGTTTTATTGAGTGATTAACTTGTTAAACAGATTGTTTGTTTAAAGGAAGTTATTATAATGACAGGATGATTATATATTGAATGAGTACTGAATGATTACGAAAAGAAATGTTTGGAGAACAAGCTCCTTATAATATTACATACCAGTGTCCATCAAAAAAAAAAAAAAAAAAAAAAAGAATTTGTTGCATAAAGAGACACGTGGTAATGATGAGCAGATGATTCCTCAGAGCTGCTCCAGGAAATTATTTCTGCATAGAGAAAACCTAGTATGAGCAGAATCATATATATTTATATAATTGATTATTTCTGCATAGAGAAAACCTAGTATGAGCAGAATCGTATATATTTATTTAATTGAATTATCAAAGGGAATATTTATTTCTAATGAGGTACCTGACTAGAGCGTGTGAGGAGAGACTTGCAACACCCCTGAACATCGACCCGGAGTTTATCGTACCGTCGCTGGAGATGTTTGGTATTCTTCTCCATTTCTAGCATCTTTGGTCCCATGTATTCC
>NC_081544.1:25077205-25120057 GCF_901000735.1 Corylus avellana
AGATAAAAGATTGCAATATATGAAACTAGTTCTTCAAGAACTATGTATTATTCTTCTCTATTATTGTGTGATTTACATACAACTCAATACTCCCTTTTATAGGCATGAAATCATAATGGGAGGTTAATGAATATGAAATGGGGAATATGAAACAAAAGGGTTAATCAATTTATTACATGGATGTTATAGGAATTCTAAAAGATGACATGAATGTGTAGAATTCCAAGAGATGGAACTAAATGGTCATCCACCAAATGCATGAATGCATTCATAACACTCCCTCTTGGATGACCATACACTAAGAATATGCCTCGTTAAAACCTTGCCAAGGAAAACCCAGTGGGAAAAAACCTGTGGCGAAGGAAAAAGAGTACAATATTCTTGTGTGCCTTCGTATGCTTTAGGATTGCCTCATTAAAACCTTGTAAAGGAAAACCCAGTGAGAAAAACCTTAGCGAAGGAAAAAGAGTACAATCAGCATAATCATTTTACTCCCCCTCATTAGCATGAAGAGCTTCAATTGTTTATGATGAAAGATCCTTCAGTCGGCGCATTCCAATGTTATTCACCAACTTCTTAAATGTTGCAGTTGGTAATGCTTTGGTAAATATATCTGCCAAATTGTCACTTGATCGTATCTGTTTAACATCAATATCACCACTCTTCTGGAGCTCATGTGTATAAAAGAACTTTGGTGAAATGTGTTTGGTTCTATCACCCTTAATATATCCTCCTCTGATCTGTGTGATACAAGCAGCATTATCTTCATATAATATTGTCGAGCTATCTTTGATTGTGGATAAACCGCACTTTTCTCGAATGTGTTGAATTACTGATCTTAGCCATATGCATTCCCGACTTGCTTCATGAATTGCAATAATCTCTGAGTGATTTGAAGAAGTAGCAACAAGTGTTTGCTTGACAGATCTCCATGAAATAGCAGTACTTCCACTTGTAAATAGATATCCTGTTTGAGATCTACCTTTATACGGATCAGAAAGAAAACCCGCATCTGCATATCCAACTAATTGTGAATTTGAACCTTTTGAATAAAATAATCCCATGTCAACTGTTCCACGAAGATAACGTAGAACATGTTTGACCCCATTCCAATGCCTTCGAGTTGGTGCAGAGCTGTATCTTGCTAATAAATTAACTGAAAATGCTATATCAGGTCGTGTGCAATTTGCAAGATACATCAAAGCACCAATTGCACTAAGATATGGTACTTCAGGACCAAGAATTTTTTCGTCATCTTCTCGAGGGCGAAAATGATCTTTTTTCACATCAAGTGACCGAACAACCATTGGAGTGCTCAAAGGATGAGCTTTCTCCATGTAAAAGTGCTTCAGGACTTTTTCTGTGTATGTTGACTGATGAACAAAAATTCCATTTGGAAAATGTTCAATTTGTAAACCAAGGCAAAATTTTGTCTTTCCAAGATCTTTCATCTCAAACTCATTTTTTAAATACGTGGCAGTTTTTATGAGCTCTTCTGGAGTCCCAACAAGATTTAAATCATCTACATAAACTGCAATGATAGCAAATCCGGATTCTGATTTCTTAATGAAAACGCATGGACAAATTGGATTATTCTCAAATCCTTCTTTCAATAGATATTCACTAAGACGATTGTACCACATGCGTCCGGATTGCTTTAACCCATATAAAGATCTTTGTAGCTTGATAGAATAAATACTTCGGGATTTCGAATTATATGCTTCAGGCATTTTGTATCCTTCAGGGATTTTCATGTATATATCATTATCAAGTGATCCATATAAATATGCTGTAACCACATCCATTAAACGCATATCCAAACTTTCTGTAACTACCAAGCTAATAAAAAATCTAAATGTAATTGCATCCACTACAGGGGAATATGTTTCTTCATAATCAATACCAGGTTTCTGCAGGAAACCTTGTGCAACAAGTCTTGCTTTGTATCTCACAATTTCATTTTTCTCATTTCGTTTTCGTACAAATACCCACTTGTATCCAACAGGCGATACACCTTCAGGTGTTTGGACTACAGGTCCAAATACTTCACGTTTTGCTAGTGAGTTCAATTCTGCCTGAATTGCTTCCTTCCACATTGGCCAATCATTTCTACGTCGACATTCTTCGACGGTTTGTGGTTCAATATCATCATTACTTCTGGTAATGTCAAATGCAATTTTAAATGAAAATATGTTGTCGACAACAATTTTGTTTCTATCCAATATTTCTCCTGTACTTACATAATTTATTGAGATCTCATTATTTTCAGGTACCTGTTCCTCTTCAGGGGGTAACTCTTCAGGAGATTCCTCTTCGGGGGATTCCTTTCCAGGAGAATTTTGTACAGAAAGTTTGGATGGATCAATTTTCGTTGCCTGTTTTGTGGGTAAGACCTCTTTAGGAGCCCCGATTTCATTTCCTTGTGCTTTTCTCTTCCGGGGAATCTTATCCTTTGCACCAATAGGTCTTCCACGCTTCAGGCGCGCCTTAGACTCATTTGCTGCTGTATTAATTAATTGTCCTACAGGGACTTCTATCTTCGCTGGAGTATTAGCAGCTGGAATGTGAGACTTAATTATTTTCTTGTTGTCAGTAAATGCATCTGGCAATTGATTTGCAATACTCTGCAAATGAATGATCTTCTGAACTTCTAGTTCACATTGATTTGTACGAGGATCAAAATGAGATAACGTCGAATTATTCCAAGTGATTTCTTGTCGTGCTTCTGGCAACGAGTTTTCTTTCCCTAGTGATGGGAATATGTTTTCATCAAAATGACAATCTTCAAAACGTGCTTTAAAAACATCACCAGTTAAAGGCTCAAGATATCTAATGATAGAAGGAGAATCAAAACCAACATAAATTCCAAGTCTACGTTGAGGTCCCATCTTAGTGCGTTGAGGTGGCGCAATTGGAACATATACAGCACAACCAAAAATACGAAAATGAAAAATATTTGGTGGTTGACCAAATGCAAGTTGCAAAGGGGAATATTTTTGGTAAGCTGTTGGTCTGATCCGAACTAATGATGCAGCGTGTAATATTGCATGTCCCCAAGAAGAAACAGGTAATTTTGTTTTCATAAGCAAAGGTCGAGCAATTAACTGAAGTCGTTTAATAAACGATTCAGCTAAACCATTTTGAGTATGAGTATGAGCAACAGGATGTTCAACATTGATTCCAATTGACATGCAATAGTCATAAAATGCTTGAGATGTAAATTCACCCGCATTATCCATCCGAATAGATTGAATTGGATAATCTGGAAATTGTGCTCGTAATCTAATTATTTGAGCAAGAAGTCTAGCAAATGCAACATTACGAGTAGAAAGCAAGCAAACATGTGACCACCTCGATGATGCATCTATTAAAACCATAAAATATCTAAATGGTCCACATGGAGGGTGAATCGGCCCACATATATCTCCTTGAATTCTTTGTAAAAATGATGGAGATTCAACAATTACCTTAGAAGGAGATGGTTTGATAACAAGTTTACCTTGAGAACATGCAGCACAAGGATAATCACTTGGTAAAAGAATCTTCTGGTTCTTTAAGGGATGCCCATGAGAGTTCTTAATTATTCGACGCATCATAATTGTTCCCGGATGTCCAAGACGATCATGCCAAAGCATAAACATCTTTGGATTAGAGCACTTCTGGTGCATCACAACATGTGATTCAATTGTTCTTATTGTTGTATAATACAACCCGGAAGAGAAAGCAGGCAGTTTTTCCAATATGAGCTTCTGGCCCGAAATTGTTGAAGTAATATAAAGATATTCATCACTGCCTTCATTAGTGGTTTCAACATGATAACCATTTAGACGAATATCCTTAAAACTAATTAAATTTCTTCTAGATTTAGAAGAATACAAAGCATCGTCAATACAAAATTTTGTTCCTTTTGGCAATATAATATTCGCTCTTCCAGAGCCTTCGATAAGGTTTGATGAACCTGATATTGTATTGACACTAGCTTTGTTTAATATCAAATATTGAAAATATTTCTTATCTCTAAGAATTGTGTGCGTTGTACAACTGTCTGCTAGACACAAATCTTCACCAATCATTTTGGAATTAATCATTCCATCAATATGACCCATACCTCTATATATAAACAAAATATATATTAAAATTTCATTAATCAAAAAGAAAATAACAAAATACAATGAAATTTGACAATGTAAACATACTATAATTAAGACATAAAGAAAACATATTAATTGTTGTAGACATATTCATCACCAATCAGAAGATCAGTATTTGTGTTAGAGTCTACAAAGAAATCAGAAACATCAAGATGAGTGCTACCCTCTCCATTTAGAGTATCAAGAAAAATTGGAGAATCTTCAGGATTATTGTGATTAGCAAAATTCATTTCAATCCCCTTTTCTTTTATGGAGGCTTGATATAGATCTACCAGATGTTTAGGCGTACGACAGGTACGCGACCAATGTCCTTTCATACCACACCTGTAACATTTATCTTCATAGTTCTTTGTAGGTTTATTCTGTAAACCTTTGTTTTCATTTTGTTTTGCCTCAGTGTGGTTCCACTTCTGGTGGTATGGGGTATTTCTTTTGTAAGAATTATGAGTACGTTCCCCTTGACCTCTATAATTTTTTCTACCACGTCCACGTCCACGACCACGGTTTCCTTTATTACCATGAAATGAGGTTCCATTTGCTTCAGGAAATGGTGTAGAACCCGTTGGACGAGATTGATGATTTTTCATTAATAGCTCGTTGTTTTGCTCAGCCACTAGAAGACAAGATATCAGTTCAGAATATCTTGTGAAATTACGCTCTCGATATTGCTGCTGCAGGAGCACATTCGAGGCATGAAATGTGGTATATGTTTTTTCTAACAAATCCACATCAGTGACTTTTTCTCCACACAATTTTAATTGTGAGCTGATTTTAAAGAGTGCAGAGTTATAGTCACTGACACTCTTAAAATCTTGCAACCTCAGGTGCATCCAATCATAGCGAGCTTTTGGGAGGATAACTGTCTTCTGGTGCTCGTATCTCTCCCTTAAATTATTCCACAAGGTCAAGGGATCCTTTACTGTAAGGTACTCAATTTTTAATTCTTCATGCAGATGATGGCGAAGAAAAATCATTGCTTTAGCGCGATCCTGCTGGGATGCTTGATTATCTTCCTTAATAGTATTTCCAAGATTCATAGCTTCAAGATGGATCTCAGCATCAAGGATCCAAGATAAGTAATTTTTGCCAGAAACGTCAAGAGCGACAAACTCAAGTTTTGTAAGATTTGACATTATAATGAATTGAGAATAGCTCACGGATAGCTTTTGATGTTGAAGATCAAAAGAACACAACAATTGGCTAGAGCTTCGTGCTGATAACGTGTTGTAAAATTAAAGAAAATAACAAGACAAGATAAAAGATTGCAATATATGAAACTAGTTCTTCAGGAACTATGTATTATTCTTCTCTATTATTGTGTGATTTACATACAACTCAATACTCCCTTTTATAGGCATGAAATCATAGAGGTTAATGAATATGAAATGGGGAATATGAAACAAAAGGGTTAATCAATTTATTACATGGATGTTATAGGAATTCTAAAAGATGACATGAATGTGTAGAATTCCAAGAGATGGAACTAAATGGTCATCCACCTAATGCATGAATGCATTCATAACACAGTTCTCTTTTTTCTTTTTCTTTTTTTCCTCCTTTGTGTATAGATGAAGCTTCACAAGTCTCGCAGTTATAGCGGTTGAGCAATAATTGGAAGTCCAACAAGTAATAGAAAATAGAAACATACTCCAAGTTCCTTTATTGGAAGAAAAATAGAAACATCATTAAACTACAAGACCACCAATTGTCTTTGTTGGAAGTTCACGGGAATGCCACTATTGAATAAGCTTTATTTCTATGGGTTTAGTTCAATCGATTTTTTTTTTTTTTTTGGTATAAAGTCACCTACCATAGATTTGTAAATTGTTTGGCTTGTTTGATAAAACTTTTTAAATAATGCTTTTTGCTTTTTATTGTAAAATGAGCTAAATATGAAAATAATTTGATGTGTTCGCCAAACGAATCTGTTAACAGTATACTCTGAAATTTTGTCTATCACAATTGTGACATTGTCATACGTACTGACAATGGGCATCATAATATTCTTTCAACCACGTGACCATAGACTATGTTGGTGTGCCATGCCCAAATAATTCCATTAGCCACAGCACTGTGAAAACCTTGTATGGAATTTTCTTTTTCTGATTCATATACAATGTTCAACTTCGCACCAAATTGCCCTTTAATGGTCTTAATTCTATTAGAGAAAACCTTTGAGCCGCAAAAACTGGACCATTTCATAAAACAAATTCTTGTTTTCCTTTTTCATCAACACCATTAAAAAAGGGCTCAACTCGTTGTTACGTAGCCGAGCCGATCGAAGGAAAACCCCATTGAAGCTGAAGAGTTTTGGAAGCAACTTTTTCCTAAACAGAAAGGCAACTGGCAAAGCATCTACAGTCAAAGGCTGAGTGGGTGCGTTTTTGACGCTTCCTTTAACGGGGACCCCACCCCAACTGAAACCGTGGGGAGTGGGGACATGTTATTGTTAAGTTGTAACCCTCCCTTACCACCGGGTTTTGACCCTTCAAACGGACGTTATAACCTATGACATTTAAACTTACGGCAAAATCCACGGCCTCGATTTGGCGAAGCCAAAAACTACTTATGATCTAACGGCTGAGCCCCCAATTACGTGGTCAATCCTCAGCCTTAGTAAGCCAAGATATGATCGGCACGTGTTTGGCCCACATTTGTTATTATCTCTATTGACGTGTTGTAGGGAACTTTTGTACCGTCCTTTGGTCAAGGATAGAAGCGTCATTTTCAGGATATTCAAATGTTTTCCTGTAGCTATCCCCGGAATATACTCTCTATTGTGCTTCATGGCAGTCATTGTCGAAGAAACGAGCACCAAATTACCACTTGACAATTATAGAAATTTACAAAATTGGGCATCTTTGGACCATACAAAAAACAAAAGAGCCCCTCTCAAAAAATAAATTTTATCATGCAATTCATCGGAAAAGCATTTTGAGCTCCTCAATCCTAGCCGTCCGAACCTCCTGATCGGTGAGGGCCCCAGCAATCATGCGCTGCTTGCGTGCCTGGAGTAGTTGCATTCTTTCCTCCACCGTGTCCTAATCACAGTGGCAATAATAAAGTAATAAATAAAAAGATTCAAACTTTGACCTCCTCCAAATCCCAACTCCATGGTAGGGAAAGCTTGGATCAATTCTGGACAGCTTGAAGCGGAAGATGAAAGAGTAAAAGTTTTACCTTAACAATGAATCTTCTAACACGTACTGTTCGCTTTTGCCCAATACGATGAATTCTCATGATTGCTTGCTCTTCAACAGCAGGATTCCACCATGGATCCTACAACATATTAAATACAAATATGGTGGGAAAGGGAAGAAGAGATTATTGTATATTTTGAGAAAAGGAAAAAAAAGAAAGAACCAACTGTCTGAGAATTTACCATTAAGAAGACATTAGAGGCTGCAGTTAAATTCAAGCCTACACCACCAGCTTTCAAAGACATCAGCAATACCTGAGATGCCAAAGAAACATATGATCAGCAACAATAATTCTCAAAAATGTAGAAGCAGAGTGAAAAATTCTGTTTACCATTTTCTCCTTGGTCTCGCTAAATTCCTTCAAGACATGCTCCCTCTGCTTCTGCGCAAGCTTTCCATCAAACCTTAAGAAGCCAATGCCTCTCCTCTTCAACGGGATCTCGAGGAGATCAAGAAACGAAGTCCACTGGCTAAAAACAATGCTCTTTTCACCAGAACCCGACCGGCGAATGCTTTCCAAGCAGTCCAAGAGTTTTGAAACCTTGGAAGACTCCTTCCAGTTCGTCTCAACATCAACCCAGAACTGGTTTTCTGTCGGGCACGTTATGAGATCGGTCTTTTTGAGTAATTGCCGGCAAATTGGGCACAGGCCAGTTGTTGGGGTCCGCCAGCTTGAGAGGAGACACTCCCTGCACATCCTATGCGCGCATGGAGTGAGAACTGGGTCGTCTGCATACTCCATGCATATGGGGCACTCTGTGTTTTCTCCCTTCCGGATACCTTCAACAACCTCTTCAATGTATGCATGGGTTGGGCCAGGCTGCTTTGAAGTGGAAGAATCGGGATTAATTTCAGAGAACCTTCTTGCAAGCTTGCTCAGGTCTGCATACTTTTGGGAACCAGCTCGGCTGCATATTTTCAAACCAAGAATTATTGGAAACAGAGACGTGGAAAGAATGTGGTAAAATGGAATTCATGACAAATTAATTAGCTCGTGCCATTTTTCCAATATTTTGCACACCTCATGACAAGAAACGGATGGTTGCAGCACTGCCGCAATCGAAGTAGTAGCTCAAGGATTGATGCATAGTTGTGAAGAACCTTGCCTTGTGCAACAAACTGGTCAAATTGGACCTGTTTTCATGAAAGATTGTGAGCTTCTTCATTGATAAAGAGACCGCTGCTTAACAGGCTAAGAATCCACTGAAAGCAATTCTAAGCACTTGAGTGCAGAATAAATAAACAAAAATAACCAAGAGAAACTTACTTTAGATCTCTTAAAAAGCGCATCATAAAAGTCACGCTCGGCTTCTGACTGTTCACACTCGATGATTTGAATGTCAGTTGGAGGTAGAACGAGTATTGGCCTAAAACCAGAAGGACCAAACGTTACAATGCTGACAAAGTTTGCAAACGATAAAATGATAGGAAGGAGGAAAAGAACAGGTTGAAAGGATATGAGAAAATAAGAGTTATCACCTTCCTGCTTTATCCTTTGTGTCCTTTGTCCTTCTCAGCATCAATGGCCTCAAAATAGCTTTGATCAGTCTCATCCCTCTTGGATCACCATTCTCATAAGGCTTTTGAATCAATTTGCTCCACCTATATTAAGAATCAGAAAAAAATAAATAAAAAAAAAGGATCAGCTAATAATGCACTCTAGCAAGCTTAAACTATTAGAGTTTTATAATCCATTGCGGTAACAAAAAAGTGACACCAGAAAAGTCAATATTGAACAAGTTTTTTATCCTACCAAGCCCAATTGCACCATGGTTCAACATGTAAGAAGCATAAGAGGCTGTAGAGGTCTTCCAAATTATTCTGCAGCAAGTGATGACAAAGAAAATCATTAAATTATTGGATGATATTCCAGTGAGTATTCCCTCTTCCTGATCTTCAAAGCTACCAGATAGATTATTTAGATGTAGGTTATTAGTTGAAAGATGGATAAAAATGCACAAGATATTAGTAGAATAAAGAAAAAGCAAAACAAATCGTATAATATCCTTCAGGGACTCCATATGCCCATACAACTATGATTTGATCTCACAAACAGAGCACATAAACATATAAACAATGCAAACCTGAAGAGGGGTTCCCGTTAGACACCACCTGCAGTGTGAAGACAATGTAAAGGCAGCCTGAGCACCTTGAGTCTTCCAAGATTTTATGGTATGAGCTTCATCTAGAACCACCCTATACCAACTGACCCTGTGGAAGATGCTGTTCTCTGCATCCTGTATCAGAGTAACAAAGTTCCCATTAAAAGATAAAAGAGAAAAGTGAAAGATAAATGAATATCAGGGTTACAAGGATTCTGGTAGATGGATTTTATGGGTGAGAAAATTAAGCAACTGGCAAATCGAAGATAGAGTATTTCCTTACATTTTTATAAGCAGCAGAAAGCACTCCATATGTTGTCAACACCACATCGTGTTCTGCAATGACCTTTGGGTCATTTGTTCTGCCCCCACCATAGTGAACAAAAATTGATATACTTTCTGGCTTCGAGTGGGTTTCAATCTCATCCTATAATTTTTTAACAGAGTGATATAAGACATCTAACGAAGTAGATAAAAGTGTGGTAGCATTTCAGAATTTAATGTTCGAAGTATCAGTAAATAGTAAAGGAAGCATTATAAGCATTTCTTTTCTCTTCAGCCTAGTGCCATCACTGGTTGACTCATGTCATAAATCCAAAAGGTGAGTTTTGAAATTACTTGGGTTTTGTCAAATCATGGCTATCCTTTAACTTTTTTTAGCATAAGAGAAAGGATATTCACCTTCCATTGCCCTAGCAATGCCATGGGACAAACAATAAGAGTGCCACCATTTGCTTTTGATGAGGTGTTCATATGACAATCTTTCTTTGTCTTCTTTGTAATTTCAGTAGTATCTGCAATTTTAGTGCCATACTCCTGGTTAGCAGGGCATCCTCTTCCTGGCCTTGTAAGTATTAGACCAATTGCCATCACAGTCTTCCCAAGCCCCATTGCATCTGCTAATATCTAAAGAATACTTTATTAAGTTAGAAATAAAGCATGCAGATAAAAAAAATAAAAAATAAAAACACAAAGAAAATATGAAACTGGTGATAACTGCAACTTATAAAAGAAATCCACATTGAAGTACGAATAAAGAGATATTAGAGAACTCACTCCTCCTCTTGCCATCTGTGTTGCAGTTGGAAATTTAGTAGTTGCTTCCCCTGAGAAATTGTTGACATAAATAGAGGAAGCCCGCCTGCAAAACAGCATGTCAGGTCAAGTTAGATACTTAATAGCTTTACTTAATCAAAAGGCTATGTTATTAGTTGATAAAACAAACTTCCTTTCCTTTTCTTCTCTCATTTTTTTTTTTTTTCAATTTTCAAAATCTACAAGAAGCTACATACCGATCGCATATACGATATGCTGCCCAGCATGGATGAAGAGTTTTTGCTGCTTTCTCAACATCAATTCCCTTTTCTAATTCTGACATCCAGTATAGTGCTTGTTTCTGGTACGGCCTAAGATCACACATGAGTGTACATGGGGGTTCCAGCTCCTAAAGAATTACAAGAGAGGAATCAAAATAGACAACTTGATGACTTCCCATACAAAACTCCCTCCAAATTCTGAAGATAAGAGATAAAATTCAAATTGCTCTACCTCTAAGTTATACACTTCTACTGCCCCCACAAGTTTATTCAGAGATGACTCTGTGACAGCTTGTTCATCATTGGCTTGTTCTGGATACTGTTGACAACCCTTTCTTCGCTTCAAAATAGGCAAGGCCGATGCGGCTTCTTCTGAATCATCCTGTTCCACAGTAAACAAAAAGTATTACTTTTGATACCTGTGCATGTCTTCACTTCTGAGATAGTCCATGTTATCCTTTTCTGTCACTGTATATGTATCAGTGCATGTCTATATGCACAGAATTGTTAAAAATCCAGAAAACTAATGCATATGAAAATGTGCAACATATAAGGGCATATTCAGTTATCTAATGGAAATTAAACTGCTTCATTGAATTTTTACATAGCAATTAAACAAATAAGTTTGGCATCTTGAGTGGCACCATAATGGTACGCAGCCAACTTTAGAAATTCATGATATGCCAGCTGCTATCAGTTGTCTTGTGTAAATAACCAAATTCTATTTTCATGAGCAACCAAGTGGGCCCCAATAGAATAGAGTGGTTGACAATAGAAAAGTTCAATTAAGGTCAAATACAAATGCTTGTTAAGTCAACTAAACAATCAAATAGCATCAAATCCAAAACTATCCAGGTAGACTTCTATGCACTCAAGCAATTGAGATAATGAAAATCACTAGATATATATTAAAAAAAGAAATTTAAAAAATACATACCTCTAGATTTAGCACACGTTTCCGCGAATGAAGGTCCTCAGGGGTAAACTCAGCCTGATTGAAGCAAAACACATAGTATGAATACAACATAAAAAAGACTTAAGAGGGAGAATACATAAATGTCATCACAAGACGTGTGCTTATATAGAACTTCAATATAAACAATAAAGAGAGTACCTTCTGATATGGTTTAATTTTCAGCGATTCGAACAGCTTGAGGAGAGGATAAAGTGTAGAGTCAATGTTACAGGAAGCATCTAGCCTCCACGAAGACTTGTCACCATCGGTGAATACTGAACGATGAATATAAAAGCTGCCGCCATACATGTAATTAATCAATTTCATTTAGACAAAAATGATTCCATAATGGAATGGTGATTATGAAAGCTTGCAAACTCCAAACCAGTCCGATTCATCGACTATGTAATGTTCGTTTCACCACAATAGCAAAAAAAAAAAAAGAACACTACTAAGATCTATTATTCGGTTATTCTACATTGTTTGGTATATATGTGAAAATGAGGATCAAGTAAAGAGCATAAATTTAGTAGAGAACAGCTGTTAAAGGACAAAAATTACAACTTTACCTTATATACAACATGATTTCTTGCATCATGGAAAGGTTTGATGGTGCAGCTACACAACGTCCAAGAAGTTTAACCTTAGTGCCATTTACAAGTGGAATAATACATTTTGCCCACTCCATTGGAAGCCGACCAATCTAAAAGTCAACAAAAAAAAACACAAAAAATATGACACATCTCCCTCTTAACTTAAATAAACATATACCCAAAACTCTAAACAAATCATATATCAAATTTCTCCAAAGAGGGGAAAAGACAAGGCGTATACAACATATAGAATGAAAACGTAAATTAAGTATACCTCTCCGAACCGTTTGGTAGAAAAGCGAACAATCCACTGCGCACCATGTCTCCAATGTTGGGAGGGAAAAGTGAAATCAACAATCTCATTGTCAACCAATTTCCTTCCTTTTGTGGTTGAAAGCGCAGTGACAATCGTCCTTCCCACCAGAAACCAATCTGACTCCTCCGGAAAATCCCCATCCTCCACCAAGCCCGAACTTATCCTTCGATCTTCATCTATTTCTTTCTTCACATTATGTGGTTTGGAAGAAAAGTTAGAACCAACCTCGTCTTTTACCAATCCATCTGGACAATTTGAGCGCATATTTTCCCTCACAAGGCTCTTGCCTTCAACCCCATCAGGCTCCTGCTTGGTGCTGACCACCTCTGTTTCCTTAGGCTGATCTTCGTTAATCTGGGTTCTCAGACACTCCTCCTCAGACATCACCTTCGTATTCGTCACTTTAAGAAACTCCTCAAACGACATTCTCCATGAGGCCTTAACCTCGTCTTTTACGAAGCCGTCTGGACAATCTGAACGCACATTTTCCCTAACAAGACGCTTGTCCTCAACCCCATCAGGCTCCTCCTTGACTCTGACCACTTCCGGTTCCTTAAGCTGCTCTTCCTTAATCTGAGTTCGCAGACAATCCTCCTCAGACACCGCATTCGTATTCGTCGCCTTAAGAGATTCGCCAACCGACATCTTATTCGACGTCTTGACCTCTTCTTTCCCTGAGCCGTTTGGGCAATCTGAGCGCATATGTTCACTCACAAGAACATTCACTTCGCTCTTGGGCTCCCACCCAATAAGCGGTTTCGCTTCTTCAGAGTCCTCAGAGTCCTCTGCCTTGATCTGAGTCGTAATCCGAGCGCCGGTGCTGGTAACTGTGCGCTTCACGGTTACGGGCGGGGTCAAGAAGCTCGGATTCTGAATGATGTCGATTTCATTCATGGGTTTAGCGTCCATGGCTTGGGATCAACGATAGAAAGTCGGTGCTAGAAAAATGGTTAATTAGATTCAAGAAAATGGGAAACAGCGAAAGAGAAAAAAGAAAGAGTTTGAGCTTCTCCGTGTGAGAGAAGCGAGGGAGAGAGATAGAAAATAGAGAAGCGATGGGATACGGAGGGATTTGGGTTTTGTACCACCACGAAAGTTTGGCGCGAAAGGTTTTTACTGTGTTCAATTCCCGGTCTTTTCTGCTTTTGATTGCTTTCTTTTCACGATTTGGCGCCAAAGGGCAGTAAAAACGGCAAGTAAATCTGAGGTGATTTAACCTACGTTATTCAATCAAATCAAAGAGATTGCTTCCAGATATTTTTGAATTTCACAAATTATCTAATTTTCATATTCTAGTTCTGAACGTGTTCATTATTGAAATTTTACTATTCCTAGGTCTATTTGTAATGGTAAGCAATTAAGAGATAGTTTAATTGGTTGGACCATGTTTAATGAAGCAGAGGTTACTAATTCGAATCCCCCTCTTGTGAGGACATGTAATAAAAAAAAAAAAAATTGTAAGCAATTTAATATTTTGCCCATGTAAGATATACCAAAAATATATTTTCTTATTCAAATAAAATGGAAAGGATTATTTTTTTTTTGAGGGACTCTTGAAGCAATAGAATAATAAATAAGCTTAAAGAGAACGAAAACCACCCAAGATGTAAGCTTTTTTTTTTTTTTTTTTATCTCTTTATAATTTTGTTTATTTTTGAGGAAATTTCATTTACATATTCTAATAAGTGTCAAGATTTATCTCTCACATGTTTTTTATTTTTTTAATATTTTAACAGTTATTTATTACCATTTCATTAATTTACAAACCCAAACATTAATTTTTGTTGTAATATATGTTGATATTTATGAACCATTAAGAGAGTTGTTGAAAGGATGCTTTGGAAGTTATGAAAGATTAGGTTTTTCTTTGAAAATGATTGATTTTTTTTTTTTTTTTTTTTTGGTATGAAGTTAGTGTGTTTCATGTGCATGTATGTGCTGTGGAAAAGAAGTTTTGGGGGAGTGGATATCAACATATATCAACAACGATGGCATCTATTAGAAAAAAAAAAAACAACGATGGCATCCAGACGAGCGGGTGTAGGCAACACTCGAATGGGGGAGGTGGAGACTCGAGAGGCTCATTGTAATTCTCCAATGATGTTATGGGCCTTGAAGGGTCCAGCGTCCTCCTCTATCCACACACTTATATTTGGGCTGAATGATGATGCCTGGCCCATAAGCCTAGTCATGTATTATTTGATTTTTATTATACAAGTCAACTCCTGATGGAGAATTGGACATCTCGACAAGCAACACTTTCCTAAATATGTCTCTATACATTCGAATCACATCCTCCTGAGCCTCTACCAAACTTTTAAAACAAACTACACTAATTGAAACACATATGATGATGTTATAAATTACCTTCATTTTTCTTGCCATAATATTCAAGAAGTCTTCAAAGTTTATGCTCATGTTAGGGTTGCGGCCACCCCTAACACCCCCGGGTAGCCACAAGTCATCCCTAACCACATGGGGTGGGCACAAAGTCACCATATATGTGTTGAGGTAGCTTGCGGCCACCCCTAAGCCTTTGGGGGTGGCTACATGGTAGGTTTGGGGGTGGCAACCCTACTGTTGACCACTCCTTCAAAATATATATATATATATATATTGTTTTTTTATGAAAGAAAATGTAACGAAAGGGTTTAGGAAATATTTTCGATTGACTCAGGAACTAAAAATTAAAAAAGAAAAAGAAAAAAAAGTTATAGGTCTTTTGTTTTCACGCGTTGACTCATATATTTATTATAAATTTTTCCTTAAAAAAATAAATAATAAAATACAAAATTTATTGAAGCATGTATTGCACTTTTTTATTAGCGTTCAATCACTTCAACAAACAAGGGAACAAGAAATAGATCTCTATAAAATTTATGGATCTGGCTTAGGTGCGGTAGTTCAAAACTACCGCACCATGCGGTAGCCCAAAATGACCCAGTTTGGGGTCGTTTAAGGCAATAAAAAAATAATTTTTTAAAGAAATAATATAAAATTAATTTAATATTAAAAAAATCAATAATTTAAAAAATAAAAATATTAAAAAACTAAAAAACTCCACTGCACATCATCTTCATCTTCTTGTTGCTCCTCATCTTCTTCTCTAGCTCGTTCATTTCTTTTCTTATTTTCTTCTTCTTCTTTATCTCCCCCAGCTTGCACACCGTTTTATGTTTTTTTCACTACCATTGACTGTTTTTTTAAGGCAAGCATATTTTTCCATGCTTCATCCATGGAAAATGACAAAAGCATATAAAATTCATTTTTATATAAAACAGCCATGGATGGACCATTTTTTTGTTTTTAAATCCTTAAAGGAAAAAGTGTGAGAATTGGGGGAGGTGAAAAAGAAGAAGAGGAGGTGAAGATGGAGAAGTTTTTTGCTCGATACGAAGCTTTAGGGAAAGTTTTTTGCTCTGATACAAAAGCATAAAAAACTACCCCAGGTCAATTACCCATAAATCAAACAAGAACAGGACCCAATAAAACTTACAATCTTTCCAAAACCGACATTTTCTTTCTATTCCCCAACATTTTCTTAGCAACCAAACAGAATACCCACAAACTCAAGCTAAATCCATAAAATCAATAGAAAAGAAACCGCCAAATTCAATACCCATATGAAATAGGACCTAGAATTTTGAGCTTTGAGTTTAAAGGCCTCCGGGCTCCGGCAATTGTTCTCCGAATCATCAGAGCACGCCTGCACTGCCCACGGTGCCACCTCTTCCTCTCTCTCTACCTCTCGGTTCACTCTCTCTCTCTCTCTCTCCGCCTCCTCTCTCCCTGAAATTTGTTTCAGGTTCCGTGGTTCGCCCTTCTTTTTTTCTTTTGTTCTTTTTTAGTTTTTTAATTATTATTGTTTTATCATTTTTTAAATTTTAATGATTTTTATATTATTTGTATTTTAAACCTAGTTTTTTAAAGTGGAAAACGATACCGGTTAGTAGAAAACGGCAGGCATGTGGTAGTTTTCACTACCGCATGCAAGCCTGATCCAAAATTTATAGTCCAATAAGATTTAGATTCCTTTCTTATTAGAGTCCTCTTAAGCAACACCTAATTAGCCTTTTATGCATTTGGTAATCTATTATTTTTCTATGTAAAAGAGAATTATACTGTATATGTTAAGACTCCCTCAAACTAGCCCTATCTTATGTTGCCAGTTGGTTCGCATCAAAATGCTAAATTATCAAAAGATTTCGGATTTCTTCACAGGCCGGCTTTTTTCTTCAAAATGAAAGTGAATAGTGTTTTATTATTATTTAATTTCAAATAATTTTTGAAAAGATTACTATGAAACCATTTTTAGGTCCGTTCCTATAGAGAGAATCCAAACGGTTTTGATCCCTTTTAACTTTGGGCCCATACCTTTCGAACTCAACCAAGAGACACAGATAGAGTACACGCGTACCAAGGCCTAACCGCCTGAGCCAATCAGCACCCAACTTCCACCATGTGCACTTTGGAGAAGCGCGGCAACCTCTTCATCCTAACCCTGATCGGCGATGACGAGCACCGGCTGAGCCTAGCCGTGATCGACTCCCTCCTCTCGGCGCTCTCCCAAGCCAAGTCCCAAGCCATCCGCGGCTCGGCTCTCGTCACCACCGCCCACGGCAGGTTCTTCTCCAACGGCTTCGATCTCGCCTGGGCCCAAGCTGCCGGCTCCTCCTCCGCCGCTCGCGATCGGCTCCACCACATGGTCGAATCCTTCCGCCCGGTTGTCTCCGCGTTGCTCTCCCTCCCGATGCCCACCGTCGCCGCCGTTTCCGGCCACGCCGCCGCCGCAGGGTTCCTCCTCGCGCTCAGCCACGACTACATCCTCATGAAGCGCGATAGAGCCGTGCTGTACATGAGCGAGATCGACCTCGGCATCACCTTGCCCGACTACTTCACGGCTATGATGAGGTCCAAGATCGGCTCGGTTTCGGCTCGGCGCGATATCTTGCTCGGGGGGAGGAAAGTCAAGGGTGAGGAGGCGGTGACGATTGGGATCGTGGAGTCGGCACACGATAGCGCGGAGAGTGTGGTGGAGGCTTCGGTGCGCCTTGGGGAACAATTGGCGCAGAGGAAGTGGAACGGTGAGGTGTACGCGGAGATCAGGAAGAGCCTGTATCCGGAGGTATGTGGCGTGCTGGGATTGGCTGCCAAAGCCATCATAGCCTCTTCTAAGCTTTAGAGTGAAACTAATAAGCAGCTGCTTAATATGTTTCTGTAATTTGTATTTGCGTGGAAACTGAAAAATCTATTACATTTATCCTTTTATTTTGTCTGCTTAATAGATATCCAGATGCGGGATTTCAACTGCAAAATGGAACTCGATCCTCATTTGTTTGTTTTGTTAATGTATAGAAGAAGTAAGAAGAAACTCATCGACAGATTTTGGCTAGCATTTGGATTTGTTGACCCACTTTCTGAAATTTAAACAAGCTTGACTAAGGGTAGGAGGGTCGGCCAAAACGAGCCAACCCTATTGGAGTTCCACAAATTATGTCGGCCATATGTCTTGATAGCCATACAGCACTCACCAATCGAGGGCGAGCGTGGCATATTTAGCCAACCGACCCTTTTAAATTTCTAAGTAGCATCGCAAGTAATATTTATAGGAAGCCTTTTCCAACACCTGTTCGTCTTTTTCCAATGTGGGATACAGTAGCCTTGAAGCATCTTGAGTTCCTTTCCAGGCTTCCACAACCTAGTCAAGTTTTCGCGATTGGGTTCTAACACATCTCTCAAAAGAGACTTTGGTGGCACTAGCTGCCTCACATCCTGATAAACACCGATCATTTCCAGCTCCTTTTGCTTGTTGGTTCATACTGATTTAACTTCTTTTTTCCCCTTGATACTTATTGGGTCTATGGGTTACACAACATTATATAGCCATCTCATATTCCCTTAAAACCCTCTTCTTTGGTGTAAACGGAATCTAATTCCAAATCTCTTCTAATCGACTAAAGATTTTATCAGCAAACTTTAATTTCATCACAGAAATGAAAACGTTGTTGCAATCTGGTTGGAATTATTTATAACGTTATAATCAACCTCAACTAAGAGTGCATTTGGCATGCGATTTTAAACCAAATTGTAGAAAACCTATCAAACCATAGATTTTTTTATAGTGTTGAAAGGACAGTAAAGTTTCCTAATAATCAACTGAGCTCATCTATGAGTTGTCTCACTATGCAACACAGCCCAGGGGATTGTTTTGCGTTGATTAGGCAAGACAAGCACTGGGGGGTAGCTCGCATGAACTGATTGTGCTAAATACAATCTGGGTTATATTTGTTGAAACCTTAAGGGAATCACTATCGCAAGCTGAAAGCTTGTTTTTAAGAATTGGTTCCTTTGATCCAGCCATGGGTTACGTTTGTCTAAACCATATATAATCATTCAACAAAAATATACCTAAAATGCAAACTTCTGCCCAGAAACTCATACACAACAACCCATATAGCATTGCACAATCCTATTCTCCAAACAGTTATGCTATTCAAAAAGAGTAAGAAATTGATTTTGCAAGCAGAGTGAAGAAAATAAGTGGATATATATTAACTCAAAAATTTTCATGATCCACTCCGTAATATAGTAAGTTATGCTAAAAGACTAGTTGGTCCTTACAGTATAATCATATTTCACATACTTAGATGAAGATCTGTACAAATGAAAACACAAACAGTCGGAAGCCCGTTTCTCGCATCATTTTAATGGTGCACTCTGCTTGTCAAACCTGCGAGTCCAAAAGTGAAACCGGTAAATAGTGCCATAAAAGATCAAAGTTGCTCATTTTAGTGGTGCACTTATAAACAACCTCTAACATCAAATTTGGTGCATTTATAAACAACTTCAGCATCGATTCTAATGGCAGTTAGAATTAAGATGTATGAGGATAAAAGGGTGCAGAGAATTTCTTTTTCTTTTTTTTTTAAAAAAAGAAAAGAAAGAAAAATCAGAAAATGACGGGCAATACCTGCTCCTTTAAAGATGGTATAAAGTCAACAAAGTTCAAAAACTATGATTTAGACTGGTTTTGCTTTAAGTAGCAATTAGCACCTTCAATGTTGAACTAATAAAATCAGAGCAGGAGGCCGTGCCACCTTTTAGGAGTTAATGTAGCACATTGCTTGTGCTTGAAGAAAATAAGAGTCCTTGTATTTTCTGCCACTTCCAATGTGAATTCCATTGCGAATCCAGTCTTCTCGATGTATCCAAGCATCCCGGCCAAAATCAAGAATTCCGAGAATCTGTCAAGATGTTGTAACATAAGGGAATTATTTTTATAAGTAAAAAAAATTCATTAAACGCACAAAAAGGCGCACCCAAGTACATAGAAGGTATAGAAGAGAAACGCCTAACTAAAAAATAAAAAAATCAAAAAAATCAAAAAGTCAACAAGAAACATGAAACATGAAAACACTCAAGGCAACCATCCATTGTTATAGGGTATTGAAGAAGAAAGCCTTTGACTTCACCACCTTCCTCTTCATGTCTTCGAAGTTTTGATTGTTTCTTTCTCTCCAAATGTACTACATCAAGCATTAGCACTGGTTGTCTTGCAATGGAGTAAGAGCTGGTCCATGGTTTCCCCTCTCTTCTTACACATGCAACACCAATCTACCACAATAGTCTGTCTCTTTCTTAAATTATTCAAAGTGAGGATCTTACCTAAAGCAACCAACCACACAAAGAAAGCCACTGTCAAGAGGGCTTTGCTCCTCTAAATACTCCTCTAAGGGAAAGGAATGCTAATATGGGGAATTAAGGCATTATAAAACGATTTTACATCAAATAACCCTCTCTTGGAAGGGGCTCATCAAAGCTTATCCTAACTAACCCGTCTCAATCTGATGGAATACAACTAATGGAAGAATGAAGTAAAGAATCTCCCAATCATCCGTCGCTCTAACAAAATTAACATTCCACTGAGGATAACCATTAGAAAAGTGAAGGTGATTCACCACAAAGGCCTCCTTAAGGCATTACGAATCCAGAAACGCTACCTTAAGGGGGTTGCTCTCTACACCACACATCCTGCTAAAATCTAACCTTTGAACCATTATCCACCTCAAATCTAGAAAACCCCCGAAAATTCCTTCTAAGCCCTCCTAATGAATTTCCAAAGAGCAACCCCATGTGACCTACTAACTTCATTAGAACACCACCTGTCCCATTGACTACCATATCTTGGTCCACCACTACTCTCTCTCTCTCTCTCTCTCTCTCTCTCTCTCGTACGTATAGTACCATAACCACTTCCCTAGAAGAGTTCAGTTGAACATAAAAAAATTTCTAACCCACAAACCCCCCTCATATATACCTAGGGCCAACTTACTAGGTAAAATTTGAACTTTTCACCCAAACCTCCCTATAAGAAATCTAAATGTAACTTCTCAATGCCCCTAGCAACTTTAGCTCGGAGGGGGAACCGAGACAAATAAGTAGGCAGATTAGACAAGGTACTCCTACTCAAGGCTATCCTACCCCCTTTAGACAGTTACAACTTCTTCCAACCAGCCAAACATCACTCAATCTTCTCAACAATCAGATAATACTTCTCATATTTATGGTGGCATATTTTCTACCAATGCACACAGGAAGTAATTAAGATGTTCAAATTGTAAGAAGACAACCATAAAAACATTAATAAAAAAAAGAAAGAAAAGTAAGGCAGTAGCAGAACAAAAACACATAATTGATCAGAATCAACTTTTAAAGGACCAAAGGAAAATAGGCGATATCCAAATAAAAGAGAACGGTGGTGAGTACTTGACTTACCACTCCGCCTTTCCATGACACAAAAGTTGGATTTGTTCTTGATTGCAAGACCTATTTAAGATACACTGAAGTCAGAAAATCTATCATCTAAAATTGAATGAAAGTGAGAGAAGAGATGATTTAGGAAGTACAGAGGAATCTCAGGGGTCAAAAACTGATGATGCATATAAAATTAAGATCTTGATCAGCGCATACAGTTGTATAACTCTGGAGCTAAAATAGAAGTAGAATGTATAATTAGAGTCATACTATTACCACTACCAGGCTAGAAGCAACTTTATTAGAATTTAACTCATTGATTGTTTTGTGTACAGGCCTTTTCAGCTTTCTCCCCCCTTAATCGGAGCTTTATCTACTTATCAAAAAAAAAAAAAAAAAAAAATCGGAGCTTTATCTATAAATTTTCCAAAGATCTTTTCTTCTTTCCCAAGAAAAAAAATAATCTAAACGTATGACCATTTTGCAATGATTTTTGGATATGGATAAGGTGTCATGTTTTAGCATAGACACAAACTCTTGGACATGGCAATTTAAAAAAATTCTAGACAAGGAGACACGGCCATGTATTTTCATCTTCTAATGTAGAATTTTAAACATTTATTATGTTTGACTATCTGATTGAATGCATAAGAACCAAGGATGTGAAAAAATACCAGAAATTATAAATATGTACAACTTTGTTGACATTTTATATATAACTTCCCTAGTTCTGGATTTCTTTTATACTTATTGGGAAAGATGTCTGTGTTGTTTTAGGTGAATAAACGAAAATTTTTCTATTACTGATGCAGCAGCAACCAGCCTGCACTTAAAAATTTTATCCATAAACGACGAGGAGGGGGAGCGGGGGCGGCGGGCAGTGCGATCAAAATACTAGCCTAGTTGGGTGTTTACTAAATTACGCTCATCCACCCATGAGATCGTTAAGCTGTTATGTTGATATAAGTTCAAGTAACAAAGGGTATTTATGGAGTGCATATGTTTGTCTTCTAACTAAGGAGTTGATTTATGAGAAATCAGATTTCAGAAGCTTTAGGTTTGAGAAGGTTGATTTTGACAGCCATCTAGGGCTCTACCCATTCTGATTGATGTGACTGCTTCTTTTCCTATATGCAACCTCTTATGATATATTCAAAAGAGTTGAATTATGTATCATAAGATAACATGAAAAATGAATCATTAATTTTAGGAATACAATTGAATGCAGAGACACAAACTTCATCCAAGAAAAGGTTAAAATTGGAGTTAAGAAGCTTATTTTCTGAATGAAGAAGTATCCAAGAAACAGAAAGTAAAGCTGTGCAATATGGAGAAGAAGATGACACGTTTAAACTAACCTCAACAGTATCAATTGCTTCATTTGAAGGAATTGCATGTAAAACTCTGCAACAAGAAAGAACAAATAAGACTAGTAAAAACATTAAAAAGGCGTTGGAATCTCCCAAGGAAACTGAATAGGTCCACTACATTTCAAAAAGCATTTAAAAGAGCCTACTTTAAATTAGAGTCCGTTTGGCCTTATGATTTTGCAGGCCAAAAGTGCATTTTTAGACAAAATCGCAGAATGTCTCGTTTGGGAATGTGTTTGAAAAAAATGGTGGTTTAAAAACATGATAAAATCAAAGTTTTCAAATCGCACGTAAGTAAGATGGTGCATTTTTTAAAAACACGGAAATTCAAAGACCAAACTGCAATTTTAATGGCTAAAATGTGATTTACCAAACGTTTAACCGTGTTTTTAAAAATCAAAGTTTTAATTAACTGTGTTTAGAAATAGCTATTTTTCAAATTGCACGTTCTGAAACCATTAAACCAAATGGACCCTTAATATAGCTTCTAACAAGGGCATATCAGGATCTCAATAGTTGATTTCATCTTAATTATTCTTTACTAATCATGGCAAAGGACTAAAACACATTGGGCAGATTCATTCCTCCTGGGCCATTTTAAAGCCATTACATAAGTATGAAATTTTGTGTGAAATTCTATCAAATAAAGTATAATCTAAAATTGATAGTACTAACACAATTGCATTTGTTCTTTCTAAAGCAACAGTTGAACAAACCTTTCCTCCACAGCAGGCACAAGACCACTTGTCAAAGCCACTCCACCTATCTAAAGCACAAAACAATGTTATTACTTCTTGCCTACATTGAATATACTGAAATAGGATCTCACACAGTCCAACGGTGCTCCCAAACTCACCAATTGTATGCTACAAAACAACTTTCTCTGGAGGTCTATACGCCCTGTCAATCACCAGACAGTTTAATCAGTATCACTTACTATATAGTAGGAGAAATGTATGCAAATCTACCTGTTGAAAGAATGCTGCTTGTGATAGCCTCTGCAAGGCCAACCTTCTCTTCTTTCTTTGGTCTAGCCGAAAAAACTGGGTAGCTATCCCACATTGGTAATCCAACATTCATGCTAGGATATAAACCATCTGATATGTCAGATCTTCTAGGAAATTCCATGTGCCATGTATCTTCCAGCATATCCTCATAGTCATGAAACCTAGTAAACAATTATAGTATCAGAAGTTACTACCAGTACCAGAAGTTACTACCAGTTTCTTCATGTACAAACTAGTAGAACTTGATAAGCAATACTAACCAAGAACGGGGTGGTGGAGGATACACGTCTGGAACCAAAAGAGTTGGGTAAAACAAACCCATAGGAGGAACCTATTAAAATAAACATAAAAAATATTGTTCCGCCAAACTACATTCAAAAAGGACTGAATAAATGGAAGAAGATTGGTTTAAGAAACACACATTAAGAGCAGTTAGCCTTGTCTTGTGAGATCCAGCTGGCATGCCATCTTCATAAGAATGAACTACAGCAACAGCATCAAGTTCCCCCTCCTATGCACAGGAAAATAAATATTAGCAGGAAGTACAACCAGAGGGGAAAAGACATTTATGTAAAGAAGCCTTTGTCCATGCCCATAAAATGTCAAACACTCTTTTGACATGTTCGATAGACATCAACAGCTAAATAATATAACTATTTTGTTCACGAATCATGTCAAGCATTAAAGAAGTAAACCTTTTGATTCGAATATTCAGTCAACCTGCATCCAACATGCAGTCAACTCTTTAGATGTCCATGTCCAAACAACAGAGGGAACATGGTATGGTATAAAGCTTGTGGCAAGGTGATGGCATAATGTGGAACAATATGTGTATTTCTTAGGTCTCATCGACTACAATATCATGCATAAAAGAGAAATCGCAGCAATGAACTTAGGACTCATATTTACAAGGTGAGAGTTATGTGACACATTTTACACAAGGCACCTAGGTGCAAAGAACCATCCTAGTGCGCTTTCATCACATCACATCAAATCAGCTAAACACAGAGAGAGAGAGACAGAGAGAGAGAGAGCTCACTTTAATTTCACAATATGTCTCTTTCAGTCGGTTAAGCATCAACAGGTCTATAGGCTTTGTCAAAATGTCGGTACGGATTTGTGGCCATGTCTGATGATGCCTCTGAGTCCAGAGAAGGCATCTTGCTATATCCTGAAAAAAAGGAAACAGATCATTGAAATTTCAGTGCAATTAGCAACGACAAGTATGGATCACCTATGTGCTATGTGGAGCAGATTGGGCAATCACAAAACAAATGCAAAAAGAATGCAGCAGAAGTAATCCAGAAACATGAGAAGAAAGAGAAGGTCATTGTAAAGAGAATCTTTTGTTTTGTTTTGTTTTGTTAGCAAATCAATGCAGCAGCAACGCATGATATTCAAGTTAAAATTCACTTTAAAAAACAAGATAAAATGAGAAATGTAAAAATTTAAGGGATCAAAAAATTGGTGCCGTGCACCTTTACAAAGAATGTAGAATGGACACAAACATGAAACAAAAGAAAGAAAGCTGTATAGGATGATTTGGTGCCATGCAAGAACAAAGGAATGCAGCAGCAAGATATGATTCAAGATGAAGGCACCTGGAGGACGAGAAATCAGTCAGAAAGTTCACAAGTCAACATAAAAGGAGAGAGAGAGAGAGAGAGAGAAGAACGTGGCAGCACACACTTTTGCCAAAAATAAGGCCATAAATAAACAGAAAAGCAACCCTCACACTGCTCACATAAATAATTCCGATTTAAGTTAAATTATTGATCAAAGGATAAGATTTAGTATTAAGGTAAACAGTTTTCTCATATACTTAGCTAGTAATGGTGAAGATAACATAGAAAAATCTATTTTTCAACAGTGACAACTAAAGAAACAATAAATAAGTACAGTTAATTTAGAAGTAAAGTAATGAGTTGTAAGATGAACCAAACCTCTCCACCAAAAGGTAATGTCTTCTCTGTAGTAGGTAGTGCAACTCCATCCTAAACACCAAAAGAGGCAACAAGTTGATTACCACAGTCAGGAAAGACTTACTTTCCAAAATTGAGACTTCATCACGCTACTATTGGTGTCATCGGTTGTTAAGCTAGCAAAGGATACATGATGATCGAAGCATTGAAGTTAGCAGTTGTGATAAATGTCATACATCGCAGTACCAGCAGTGGCAGTGGTAGTCTGTCAGTAATGCTGATAATAGTATAATATAAGGAGAAACCTGGTAGCTTTTGCTTCAAAAGGAAATATTTTTGCTACACATACATCTTTTATTTTATTTTTTTCGTGTAGAAAAGTATATTTGAGTTGGATAACAAGACAAGTGGTTTGTTACATATTTAATTTCAAATGCGAAGAAGCAGGTCTGGATGTCCAGTTACAAAAGTATTGCAGTTACCTCGATGCAAATCACTGATGTCACCTGAGCCCCCATGCTTACAACACAAGCTGTTGATAACCCATTCCCAAAAACAGCAGCTAGACCTTCCTGCACCACCAGTTCCAGAAAAAATCATCATCTGCTAGGGGAAAACCCAAAAGAATCATTGGTTACAGCCAAAACAATTCAAACGTACATGTGGAAATGCGAAGTTCAAAAAAGAAGATCATAAACACTGAGAACAATCAGAATTTTTAAATCAGGATTCCATTTCTAGCTTTAGTCTCAAGGAGCAAATGGCATGTGGATAAAAAAAAAATGTAATGGTACAATTTTTACTAATACTCCAGAAAATAATAATCTAGTAGCTATCATAATATAAGTATATCTTTTGCTGAGCAGCATGTTAAATCATTAACCAAGCAAAATTTTCACAAAAGAAAAGAAAAAAAAAAAAAAAAAAAAGGGCATGAACAAGACAAAAGGGAGGAGGGGGGAATACACTCTCATTGATAACATGGTTGAAACTAAGACACCAAAAAAATTCATAAAATATTGTGCCAAATCTATCTCCAACATGCTCATTTTACATAGCCAATAAGTTCATTAAATATTCATGCACACTTGCGAAATGGTTGATGCTCAAGATAAATCAAGCTCAGACTTTATCCAGCAAAATAAGATCACGAAACTAATGCGTATCACACAGCCGTAGGACAAAATATTGGTCTGCAAAATTTACTTACATGACTCCAGTTTCACAAGATTACTATGAACTGTAAAGTAATAAATATCTAGCAAAAACAAAACTTTTACTAATTAATAGAAACTCTCACCTGGTGTACCACCGCTGAGCTAAAGCGCAAGTCTCGCAACACTAAGGTTAACATTTCCTTTATTTCTGCTTGTAACAAACAATAATAGAAAATTAAAATAGTTCTCCTATCTCCCACATTAATTTTTCTCTTCAAGTAGAAGAAAATAGGCAAAGATGGCAAGAGAATCAAAGATTTACGAGCATAAGATCCTTGAAGCTTTTGCTTAGAACATAAGACAACTAGAAAATGGAGTTTTAACCAGAGTTCAGACATTATCTTTCACATAAATGGCATGCCAACCAGTAAGATGAAATACATGTGCCAGGCAGAAATGCCCAGTATGTTTCAGTAGGACTTGATCAAGTAACAGCAAAGGTCGTTAGCCTTTCACTTATACATGATGTACAACTCACCAACAGATTGTTAGCTAGGTCGCAGCAGCTAGCAATACAACTTTTTTTTTAAGAAAAAAATATATTATTCTGTTGGACAGGCAAATAGGCGGAGGATCGGAACCTAGAGTGGAGGCTTGAATTCAAATTATGGTACAACTTCAACAGACTTAAACCAGGTAAAGTAGCATGCATCTTTAAAATCATCCAAGTCAAAAAAATAGTGACAGCACTATGAACTGCCATTACTATGATGCAAGCTAACACTACACAGACTGACAAGCACAATGAGATATAGTTTCAAAGATGCTTAAAATCCAAGATTAATGCTTAATAGTCCCCAGAGTTTTTTTTTTTTTTTTGATAAGTAATAAGGAGTTTTATTAAGGAGAAAAAGCCCTAAAAATACAAGAGGGAAAGCCAAAGAGTCCCCAGAGTTTTTCTTTTCCCCAAAAGCAAATCAAATCGCTGAGTATCCATAATTTCTTAAACCTCAAGAATATTTAGTGCTCTAGTCAAAGAGTATCCAGCATACACAGAAGAAAAAGGCTTATTGAGAAGCCTGAGCCATGGATATCTTAGTCTTAGATCTGGCCAGCAAATTCTAAAGTACGTATCAGAGAGCATACGTTTAAGTTCAAGCTGAGAAAAAGCCTACACTCAGCTGAGACAACAGGATTCCAAAATCAAGTCTTTTGTGTCAATAATGTATTTGATATGCAGATCTCCTTGATCCATAGAGGCATTTATGATGAATATGATTTGTTTTTAAGAAGATATAGTAATCAGAAGGGTCAAAGACCTAACAAATCGAATAAGGCTATATAAATTTTCTCTTCTCTCTTGTAGAGAATATATAATAAGTAGTTCTCAAGTACTTATTTTATATATATATATAATAAGTAAATGAAACAGATTTCTCTATCTAAAAATCTCAAAAACTGTAAAGAACTACTTGAGATATAAATACCACGATTATCAAATGTTTCTGGCACAACAAGAATGGCAGAGTACATGTTTCTCTCAATGTGAGGGATATGCAATTTCTCTATCAAAATCCAGTCCCAAATAGCATGCAGATCCTCAAGTACCTGAAAAATAAGCAAAATGTAATTATAAGAAACAGTAGTTTGTAAAACACTAAAAGACAGTATTGTTTTGTGTTTTCATTAAAAAGTTAAAGCGCAAGACTTTTAATAAGTCTGGCATCGACGTTCCCATATCTGTTGACCATAAGTTTTGCATGATCAGAATGGAACCATAGATTTGCAGGATCAAAATGGATGATATAGTAACACCACAAAATGGTGATTAGCTTTACCCGGGATGCAGATCATAATGGTACACAATACAGGAATGTGTAAGCAGCACAACGTTTCAAGAGTAAAGTGGTTTCTTATCCATCCATTTCCTATTTTCCTTCATCTCTTGCAATTTGTGACCATTATTCTATTTTATCGCATCACATTATAAGGTTCCAATCCATTACATACCTACATTTGCTTTACAATAAAAACAACGATGATGACGACAATAACAATAAAAACAATGATAATAATAATAAAAAGGGATTAAGAAATAATTATTTGGGTCACTAAATTCAGTGATATGGCAAAAAAGACTTGCATTTGACAAATATGACTGCTGGAAATCTTTTTTCTGATGCATGAGGAAGTTAATAAACATGGGACTGTACCTGCTGCATGGGATAGTGTTGAGAAATATTCAAATGACCTCTGCGAATTGGACGTCGTAAGCAATATGGCTCTGTTGGGGATATTTTAAGTGCTTCATCACCACAAATGAACTGTCTGAATTTAGGTTTGCTTGAAATAAGTTCCTTAGAATTAGTTCCTTCATGCTGGTCCACAGACTCATTAGTCACAACTTCATTTGTCGAATTTCCTGCATAACCAATTTGTATTTTTAAAGAAATGAAATCTGAGACCAAACTAATTGTGGTAACATGTTAAATGCCATCAAATCTAATTCCATATTATCCAACAGATTGTGATCAATTAAAGAATGAATCAAGTAGCATAGAACACAAAACATGTAACGAAAAATAAGAATACTATGAAGCTATCTTGCTGATAATTATCAATGCCTCAATTTTGAAATAAAGTCAACATACATTGATACATCCGCCATTGTTATTTTAATAAGAAGATATACGATACCAGCAAAAGCTTTATCTAAAATCTCTAACCACTTGGCCACCAAAACTAAACCCTCTCCGCATCCCCTCCCCCCACCCGCCAAATAAAAACCAAAACAAGGGCTTTTTATCTAATCCTTCCTGATCACAGAAGAGATATAAGCAAAGGAAAAATGATATTTAATCATAACATTTCAATGATAGAACATGAAATTATGACCTAGAAACCCTGCAATGCAGCAATAAAGAACAAGAACCTTGTTGGATGAGACTTCTCATGCTGTTCACTGCTTAATGGGCTGTCTACTGTACAAATTAAAACAGGATTTATGGCCTGATCAGGCCACCCGCTATAATTAAAGCCGACCGACCCTTCCCCTAGCCCACCAATGTATGTGGAATAATGGGGTAAAATATTATCCAGTTGACCTATTGAGAAAATTATGCACAAAAACATGGGGAACTGACGAGGTTCAATTTTTTCCTCCCAGTTTAACCATGTAGCATTGTCTCACTCACTTATCTCAAGATGGATCAGATCCAAAGTATGCTTAGCGATACACATAAAGAAAGGCATTATGACTGCAATTAACCTATCAAATACAACAAATGCAAAGGAAACACCATCAAAGAGTCGAGGTGTTCTCTCTTAAGAGCTGCATTCTGACTGCAACTTGCCAAACAATGTGGGAAAACCCTTTATCTGTATGTACCATGGCTTACATGATTATTTTGAAACAGCTAATCCAAATAGTGCTTTCAGTTTGCTTCTAGAATGCCATTGAAATGGTTTATTTTGATTCTTTATCACTTTGTTAGGGCTTCAATGGACTTGAAAGCAGTAACCCAAGTCTCACTTTTATACGAGAATGAAAGGGTATTTCAAGTAGTGCTTTTGTAATTGTCATGAAAACGATATTTCAATCAAGCGTTGTTCATTTTTGTGTATATTTTCCACAAAACATTTTCCTCATTTTCAGGTGTTTGGTTGAGACAAGAAAATTTGGTCAATTGAAATAGTTCTAAGAGTCAATGTACAATCATCCTTAAATTATATAAAATGACCTGTGTTTCTGAGAGATCATTGACTCTTGCCATCTTGCACCCAATACCATCACCCACCTACCTGATATGGGTCTACCAATTGAAGTCAACAACGAGTTTCTTGGTCGGGGAGCCAAAGCAAGTCTTGAAATCCTCACTTAAGTTGGCGATAAGCTTGTTAAGGTGGTGGGAGCGAGAAGGAAGACAGTGGTAATGATGACATTTTCGGTTGGGTAAGTCGACATTGCACGAACGTCAATACAGCTTGTGACACCTCATAAAGTCAAGTCTCATATTGGGTGTTACATGAGTGCCGAGTCCCGCATTGATTCTTTACTATGTGAGACTTGACTTTATAAGTGATTCCAATGAGCTTTAATTGTAATTTCAACTAGCTCTTTCCGAGTAATAACACAAATATGACTAGCAATTTTTTAGGATTGTGACAAATGGTATCAAAGCAACTTAGTAACTTCATGTGGCACTTAGTCACTAAAGCATAACATGGGCCCTGACGAGAATGTTAGGGATTTGAGTGCAGGAGTTGTGGCACACAGAAAGTGTTTCACATTGGATAGATGGTTTGTGATGGTGTTACATAGGTGTCAAATCCCACATTGGTTCCTTATTAGGTGAGAATGAGATTTATAAGTGGATTTAATGAACTCTACTTGTAACTTTGACTACTCATTTTGGAGTAATAATATAAATGTGGCTAGCGTTTTTTTTATGGTGTGACATAGTCAATGTCCCAAAGGTCAACGTTAAGACAAATCCAGTGAATGAGGTCAAAGGCCAAGCTTCTTATAGGCCGAGAGGCCACAATTACAAAACCCAGTTTGAATATATGGGTTTTGAAGCATGATGAGTTGATGCTTGGGTTGATTGGATCTAGATTTTGGGTATTATTTGTTTGGATTTCTTGTAATGGAGTCATTGATTGGTAGTTTGTCTGGTTGGTGATTGTGGCATGGTGACAACTGCGGCAGTTTGGATGGATGGGCATTGTGGTGATGTGAGGCTTATGGCTAACTGTTCAGGGAGGTCAGTGAGGTCACCAATGGTTGTGTATTGAATTTTGGCTGAAATTGTGTGAGGTTGTCCACGTGTAGAGTGTGTGAAATTTTCCTTTTTTAAGGGAGTTATTGGCCTCAAGATATGGTGGTTTCCAGCAAGTTCCTAGTTGGTTTCTAGTTTTTTATTGTCTTCTAGTTAGTATCAACCAATAGCGGAAAATGCTTTTAGAAACCTTTTTAGTGTGATTGCCAAACATCTGAAAACTAGTAGTTTTCCAAAAAATATTTTTAGTTAAAAACATTTTGCGTCAGAAACGCATCAAAACAAATGGAGTCTTAGTGTTTCTGTAATTTTTTTTTTTGGAAGCACTATTCTAGAAATAGCTTTTCTATAATTGCTTTAGAACCAACAACTTGAACGGCACTTTTAGTTCTTCATCACTTTGTTTAGGATCCCACTGAATTTTAATGCACCACTTGAAGTGCTTCTATAATTAGTTTGAAACAGCTATCACAAGCAATGTTCTATAATTATATGGAAAGCTTTATCCTAATTACTTGTCCACCTCAAATAAGGTGCTTGGCAAAATGGGCATGAGAAGTCAATGAACAAATAGAAATGCATGCATATGTTCCAAATTTTCAGTTACCTAATGGTAAAGATGAAGTTGTTTCCTTTTCAAATATATCAGTCCAGGTAAATGCTGTTTCCTTCCTGCCACTCTGTGGATTATATCCATCTACACGTCCCATCTGCATAACAGTTTATCAATTTCATTACTCTTAGCACTTACTGACCAGTGAGCAAGCTATTGTATATGGTCCATTCAAGTCTCAATCATTGAAAATTCTTCTTTTTCATATATAAAGAACTAAGCATTACTGTTTATAGTACATTTATACATTTGTTACACCCAAACTGAGAGAGAGAGAGAGATGTGCAGCACTTGGGAAGGAATTTGATGGAATTAAGATTTAAGAAAAAACGAATGAATTTTTCATTCTGCCCTTATTAACAACTTTCTAAGTAAGTATTTAGAATAAAAGAAATTCAATGAAAGTGGACTAAGGACTTGTTTGGTAGCAAGTCTATTTTCTTGTTTCCTTACACACATGAATTCCAGTTTACTAATTTCAAAAAGATCATGCTTTTCAAATAGCTTTCAATCAGAGCAAAAAACAGCCTGTGTTTTTAAGAAATGTTACATGCCGCCACAAAAAATACAAGGAACCAACCTGTTTTAATCAAATTACCGCAACTACAATGACAAAATTCATGTAAGAATCTTTTTCAAAATATCTTTATGCATACCTTGCGAGGGAACGAATTGTGGGCAACCTCTTCATCCAGAAAAGGTATCTTCATCAAAGATGCAATCTTTAAAAAAGAAGAAAACAAACAAACAAAATTAAAATGAAGAAAATAAAAATGAAATTAACAATATTCTGTAAAAATGTGTAACAATGTGCATAGACTCACAACATCATAAGCCTTCTCCCGTTCCATATGCTGAGCAGTAGTAATCTGGGAATTGAGCACCTGAAAAGGCCAAAAAAAAAAAAAAAAAAAAACTGACTCTTCAAATGCTAATATAATGATTAAATTCACATTCTTTATATCAGTTTGGTAATTTAACAAGGTATCATAAAAGTAGTTAATAGTTATGAGCTCAAAGCCTAACTCCGCACCATACCTCACACATTTCAGTTAAATAAATGGGTAGGAGTGGCATAAGTTTTTAGAATGATTTAACACCAACTAAATCCAAGACTTTAATGAAAATTGTAAACCACAAACCTGGTCTTGAACATTTCTCTTGGGGACTTGGTTGGTGTACCGAGCAACGCAGTGAGGAATATTGAACGGAGTGTCCTGCGAAGCAAGACCTATTCTGATATTTGCAGAACCTGCAGGCACCAAAAGGGGAAAAAAGAAGGAAAAAATGAACGAATCAGTGTGCCAAATTGGGATTGGCTCTGCGGATTTTTACGTAGTGCTCGTGAATTTCAGTGGTGAAGAGCAATGGTTAGTGCGTGTGCGAGTAGGAATAGGCTTAGGGTTACGGTACCTGGGTTGATGACGACTAGATTGGAGCCTCGCTCGGCGACGAGTTGTGTAGGAACCACGGTTTTTAGGTAATCCTGCGAACATGAAAGAAAAAAAAAAAAAACTTTTCAGATTTTCCAGTTGGTTGAATCAGTGGTGGAAGCTCTGAGGGTTCGTCTCGTTGTTCTTACCATGGTAAATCGACTTGAGTCACTGCAAGAACACTGAACTTATTAGAATCGCCTGTTAGCCGTTGCTTCACTCCTTTTATTGCACTGCGTTTCGGTTTTGGTTTTCCTTCTTTTCTTTTCTTTTTTTCCTCTTTTTTTTTTTTTTTTTTTATTCCTCAAGCCGGGAAGTTCGCCAGTCCTAACACCCGGACAACTTTGCAGTCTTGCAGAGTTCTTCAGCAGCGGTAACGGCGGGTAGATTCAAGAATGGAAACGACGTCGAGGAGGCTGGGGGCAGCTAACAGAATTTATTTGGGGAAAACATATTTTGGCCCTCGAATTATTACATATTTTGTAATTACATCTCCAAAATTTTTAAAAGTGACATCGAGGTTCAAAGTTTTGCCGTTTACTAAAAAGTTTTGTCGTTTACTAAAAGCACGTTGACTTAAGGAATTTATATATATATATATATATATATATATTTGAAAAAAGAAAAAAAAGGTTCAAAAGAATAATATGAAAAAGGCCATCATTTCTTATGTTTTTAGTTACTTTTTTTAAATAAAATTAATAATTGTAATAATTCAAGAAGCTATTTTTTTCCTAATTCTTTTGGTGTTTCTGAGATTTTGTAAAATCCAGTCACAGTATTTATACCAAGCTAAAATCCAAGGGTAGTATTTATAAAATCCCCAAAAATAAAAAATAATATATATATATAACACAGCCAATGTTACATTTTGTATAATTTTTGTTTTGATTATTAATTATAAACAGAATTACAACAGACAACCACTTATTGGGATCTACACATGTAAAGTATCATGTCTGCTAAAATTGTCCTTTACTATAGAGAAAACTATATCTTGCCCACTAACTACTATGTGAAGAAAAGAAGCAAAGTTCATCAAAGTTTTCTTCTTTTCTTCTCTAATAATCACATCTTCAAGCAACCCATTCATTCGCTGATAAACAATGTCACCCCATAACAGGGGGAAAAAAAAATCAAAGTAACATGTCCTAGAAAAGGAGAAATACATTTTACAAAAAAGGAGTATAAGCTGAGTAGCTTGATTAACATCCACACTTATGCCGGATGCTGCAGAGTCTCAGATTCACACCCTGAAATTTCAACACCTAAAAAGAATCCATTTTGCAACTCTTACTTCTTTGATATATCTAAACTGTTCTTTTTTTGTTTTTTTTTTTTTTTTTTTTTTAGTATATCAAACTGTTTTTGTTTTGGGAGTCTTCTTCTTCAGTTGCCTCTTCAGAATTGAGTTCTTCATCCCAATGAAGAACAGCAATGCACCGCAAAGTGCTGTGCTCTGCAAAAAATTTGCAAACCCAAAATTCATAGTTTTCACATGGCAAACAAACAGATAACGAAGAGAAACACACCAAAAGACTTTTTTATACAAACCTGCAAGAATTCATTCAAGAGAAAATGATATTGAGGCTGATCAGGAGGGTAGTTATAAAAATCATAAAGAATTGGAGTGGTGAGCACCAAGTGGAGGAGCTACAGCAAAGGAAAAAGGAATGTCACATAATCAGCAGTAGCTGGAACACAAAACTCAGAGGTCATTTCTTCAAAGGTATAAAATAAAACTAAAATTAAAGTAAATTCTAACCATGAGACAGGCTGCAAGGGTGCTGTAAAATACAAACAGAATGCCTCCAATCCCTTTCATGAAAATAGTAATTCCAACTAAATATCTAACCTGTTCGAAAGATTGTCAAATCATAAATGGAGTTACGCATGGATAATTGGTAAAACAACTGAAACAATTGATCCAGAGAGTAAAACCACCAAAAGGCTCTTACATCAACATCAGGCACCCTGACCCCTAATTTGGAGGACAAATTTTTCTGCAGAACACTGAATTTGATAGCAAAATCCTTCGCAGCAAGTCCGTCATCAGCACCGAACTCATTATACCTAAGTATCATTTCAACACGAAGAAACTAGCATTGCTCAGTACACCCCAGTGTGACAGCTTCATGATGCAAGCAATCAACCGAACTTATGTTATTCATTTAGTTCAACAAATGGCAAAGAGAAGATAGTTGTTAAACAACAAGCCCATGTTACACTCTTATATATATATATATACATATATATATATATATATATATATATATATATTGAGCTACTATCTTTTAATTTTAACTTCAAATTACACAAACCTTGTTAAATAGTCAAGGGCAATGACAATAACAGGCAGACAAGCAGAAGAGGCCGAGCAATTACAAATTCCACGGCAGGCCACTCTATTTACCTTGAGCCGATAATAGTATTCTCTCTTTTGACGGCTTCACTCATCTATTATTATTTAATGACTTAACACTATGCTTATACATAATACCAATACATTTTAATCTAGTCTATAGATTGCCCACCCTGTGATTCGATTACAAAGCCACAATCCATCCAATCCTATACTCGACAAACTCCGTCCAATCTCATGTTCAATGTGATAACTAGCTCTAATACTAAATGATACAAACCTCAAGTAGAATTCATCCTTGAAAATTAACTTACAAAAGGAAAGTGCTTAAAACTTAAAAGCTATATATATATATATATATGGTTAAGATTGCACTTAACCAATGTATGACACTTAAGATCACAGCACAATTACTAATGCAGGTCAAAGAAGTGTTATCCCGGGTGCCGCAATTATAGCATATCACAAGATAGATTGTGTTAGCCAGCACACTGAAATCTAGAACTGAGCACTTTGATCATCCCCTTCCCCAACCAGTGTTTATATTAAAAGTAGACTTTAAAAAAAAAAAACACACAAAAACAATGTTAAATTAATTATTTACAAACATTTTCCACAAGATCACAGCTACGATTGTTGCTAGAGTGCTGCACAAAGTATCATATATGAATTTCCTCCCCCAGACGTTCAAGAACTCAATGAACCACATCAAAATTTGACAAGAAACTGTATCAACATTCTTAGAACCTCTTCACAACAATCACGTACATTAAAGTTACATCTTCAATTATTGTATGCCCATCATTACTCTCTATTTCTTAAAATCTTACCAAGTTATTAAAATCTTAATTGTTATTTTTAAGTTAAATGATTTAAATTTTGTCACTCTACAGCTATTATCTCAATTATTTCTTAATTTATTACCATCCTATTAACTAATAAACACTAACTTGATCAAATCTAAGTTAGTTAACTGCTTAATTTTAAAATAGTAGATAAGATTGTAAGAATAGAGGACCCCTAAATTAACCACCTTTAGAAACCCAAAATACCCTAACCTCAATTTCACACGGCAGTACTATTAGCTTTAGAGGCAGATACATAAAAGAAAAATAATAATAGCAGGCTCTTCTAATCTTCTTGTACACAAAATATGCGCAAACACTAAGAGAGATGTAAAAAGGTAAACAAGACCGGATTTGACAGATCTGAGTGGAAAAAGAGAGACAAAGAGTTAAAGAAAAGCTTACATTTGCCAGGCGGAGAGGATGAAGAGCGAGGCGAAGAGCACCCGTCCCAAGAAAGAGACGAATCCCATTAGCCCCCTTCGGTTTTTCTTTTCTTTTCTTTTTTCTTTGTCTGCACAGAGAGAATGAGTGCGAAGATAGTCGTTGGAGACGAGTGGTCAATTATACAGCAAACAAAACGGAATATCTACGAGATCAGACGGACACACAGACTGGGTTTCGATCGGATCCAACGTTGACTCGATGATGCCAACAGTTCCAAACTTCCAGTGTATGCAGTCGTTGGCTCTCGATCAATATTATGTTCACTCACCCACATAATTACATTTGTTTTTTTTATAAGTTTAGAAACATTCAACGTGGGTATTTAATGCCATATTTATGGATATAATTTTGGGTTAAATAAGAGCATAAAAAGATGAAAGGTTTTTTTGCCATCCGTCTGATTTCGATTTCAAAATGTGTGATTAAAAATAGTAAATTAAAAATATGATTTTTAAAATGCAGTTAAAGTATTTGGTAAAATCGTAATTTGACTTTTAAAATCGCAATTTAACATTTAAAATTGTGTTTTCAAAAAAACACATTCTTAATTACCTAGGATTTGAAAACTCAGAATTGTAATTTTTTAAAAATGCAATGCCAAACAATCAATTATTTGTGATTTGGTTTAAAATCACATTTTTTGTCTATAAAATCGCAATACCAAACGCACTCTTATACTCTTTAATTTTTTTGAAATTATAAATTATCCTTATTCAATAATTAAATTATTATTATTATTTTTTTAAAAAAAAAATGACCCTGAAGAATATGTTAAGAAAAAAATCAAAAAAATAAGGGGATATTTAAAAAATTTCGCATCTGGTTAAATCCTAACGGAGGGGTGACATTTCAAACTTTTTAAATTTAGATACCTGACATTAAGAATTTTTAAGGATATAATTGCAAAAATATCAAAAGGTAGTGAAGCTTCCCATATTCTTTTGTCTTGTTTTGTTTCTAATAATACAAAACACAAGTTAGGAGGGGCTGTTTTGGATAAAGGTCTAGCAATTTTGTTGTGGTGATAAATAATTTGATAAGTAAATGTGAAAGAATCTTTTATGAGGCTCACTTGCTCTAACAAGTGTGTGAGTTATTCAGTACATGTTCAGATAAGTAGACCTCATTGAAACTTTATTATATTTACTTTTTCCATTACTAACAATCTGAGCAATAAATTACTAGGGATTTGAGTCGCGTGAGTTTAGGTCACTGACAAAGAGACAAACGTGTAGGAAACAATGAGGGTGGTGGTCTAATAGTAAATGTTTTGGAGGCCAAGTAGTCCGTGACGACATGATGCTTATTGTTTCTTTAACGGTCTTACTAATAACTTGGAGTCACTAACATTGGATGAAATTGAGATCAGGCTATGACTTGATAGATACTCTCTATTTTGGTGTCTCTGTTTAGACATCTTCTATCGTTGATTCCTCAATGAGGAGAAAGTTATTACAATCATGTCCAAATAGGATTGTAAAAGTCAATTGTTTAGGAAAAAAAAGAAACTCCTTAGGAATAAGGAATAAGATGAAAAAAATTCATTTAAATTAAGTTGTACACAACTAGATTAGCACTCTAGCAGACATTTTGGATGCTCCAGGATGAAATGTTTCTCAAGAAAAAGTGAGCATTTGTTATAAATGGTTTGATGCTCCAATCTTGTTTGTGATTTTGGTTGATGCTCTCCAATCCCTTTAAATTTGCTGTCATTTAGTTTTATCATTTATGTGAGTTGTGATATTCACGTGCTGGTGCATCAGATTCTTGATGAAGTGTGAAGCATTTTGCTCTGCACCCATAGTTTCTGATCTAAAATAAAACATAAAAAAATATATATATATTAAAAGAAAAGTAATAGAAAGACAAGTCAGCCACGAGGCAACCTTAATTGAATAACGGGGGTGCAGTTGGAACGTGCTGTAAATGCCTGACTTGTTCATTGCTTTTGTCTCAAGTTGACTTTGATTTCAAATCTTGCAAATTGCTTTGCTTTGCAAGTGCCCTTTGAATTGGCAACCCTTTTATACCTGTTGGGATCTGGAGAAGCTGGTTTTCTATACTTTCTATCGGTGGTGGTGGTAAATCTAAGAATTCGTATTAAGAGGTGCGGAACTAAAATAATAATATTTTAAAATTTTTTGAAGGGGCAGAAGAAGAAAGAATAGAAGATATGGTCAAGAAAACTAAAAAAATTACCTTAAAAAAAAAAAAATTCAAAAATTTTTGGAAGGACGGACGCCCTACCCGCCCCCTTTATATCCGCCTCTGCCTTCCAAGTTTCATTTGCTCGTGCTTTGCCGCTTATTTTCTTTGTAAATAAAAGTTTATTCAACCCCATGTGACGGGGCACCTGATTGTGTTCATGCTTCCACTACTGCAAATTTTCCATGAATTATTGACTTCCTTCAATTAAAAACTGAATTGAAGGGGCCGAAAAAAAAAAATAAAAGCAAGAAAAGAAAAGGAAACAAAAATACTGGTGCCAGAGCAAAACACTGAAACTACAACCATACAGAGAGTAGGCCGACATAAGATTGTTTACTTAAGTCATAAATTCCTACAACCGCTTTCTGCGATGCAAATATTTCAAACCATTTTTAAGAGATGCCCTCAGTTACTGGATAGAGTAATTAATACTTATCTTATGGCTCAAAAAAGGTGGCATGTGAATACTTTATTGGTAGCACACATTCAAGATTATTCGATTTATTTGTTAACATTTCTAGATGAATTTACAAGAGATACATATACTTAGTTTCTCTTTGGGAATGTATTTTAAAAAAAATAATCTGCGTTTTTTAAACTAAATCTTAATTTTGAAGTGTTTGAGATTGCGATTTTAAAAACGCAAATTTTAAAATCGTGAAAAAATTCGCGATTTCTATAAACTGACTAAGAGGTGCTTATTTGAAAAAGTACGAATTTAAACAAAAATCACTATTTATCTTAAAACAATATTTGGAGCAATATTTACCTATTTAGCCATGAAACCGTAATTATATGCTAATGTTATCTAAATATTCAATTAATAAAAAAAGTACTTCTTAACATGTTTTATCAAACGCTTATACGATTTTAATAAGTAGCAATTTTAAAAACACAATTTTTAAAATTGCACTCCCAGATGGGTCCCTTACTTCTCAACCGAATCAATTACCATGAATCCTTTTATGGCACTCAATTGTTTTGTTTTTTACTTTTTGTCATCTCACTATATATTTAACAAGATTTTTTTTTTTTTTAACTAATGTTCTTTTCACACTAATTATATCCGTTTAAGGGTAATGTCAAACACATGTCAATATGTGATTGGAGTCACCTCGACTACAAAAAAGAAAAAAGTTTAAATACCCTCCAATCACTTGTTGACACGTGTCATTGACGAATTGCAAACTTAAATTTAACATATTTTTACGTTTAAACCATCTAAAGTAACTCTCTTTATTTGATCTTTAATTAGTAAAACACCCATAATTCCCATTATTTTAATCTATTAATTTGTAGTGTTTGTCAACTGTAAAGATGTAAAATTGATGATTTTAACAAGGAAAACTCTATGTTTAGTTGCATCTATTGCATGCGATTAACCTTTTAGAGTCCCATGCCCCTTGATTAGTGGGGAGCTCGTGACAAGAACCATGAGGGCGCACCCATCATATCACGTACCGCAACACTTTCAAACGCACAAAAATATCTGTACTCGCTTCCCCGTACTGCCATCTACTCATCTATTAATATAATCCAACCAACCCGATTGGCTGCGCATATGTGTAGCCCTCCGAACACACCACCGCCACCGAGTCGCAGCGAGTCCACCATATCTCCACACTCTCGCGAGTACACCTACTCCCGCGTGACTTTTTAGGCGCCGAAGTTGTATTTATAATTATACTTAAACATAGGGAGAGCGGTATTAGGCCAAAAATTTTCAGACCCAATTTGGCCGGCAAAAGGAAAAACACGCGTCCTCTCCGGTTTTTGCACACCGAGTTTCGAATCTCCGTGTTTTCTTTCTTTTGTGTCCGCGTCCGTACAGCCATGGCCTTCGTTTCGTTCGTCGGGAGAGTCCTCTTTGCTTCCGTGTTCATTCTTTCTGCTTATCAAGAGTAAGCCCCTGGATCTGCTTTTTTTTTTTTTTTTTTCCTGATACTTTTTTTGTTTTAGTGTTTGTGATATATTGCTGTGTTTGGTTGCTGAAAAAAGTCTGGGAAATGGAAGAGGCGGAAGATTTTGAAAGTTTGGACTTTTGGGTTTTCCGGTGAGTCGGAGTCGGGAAAGTGGAGGCTTTTTACTTCACCGACTCTGGTGCGGCTACTTGGAAACTAGAGACGCATTCTTTAGTTTTACTTTTTAGTCTTTTGTCGTCTGTCTAGTTTTCTCGGGAACCAAACAAAGTTGTCTCTGATTTGGGATACTGGATGTTGTCGAGGAGTCATTCTGGTCGAAAATCTAGGGCTTTTCTCACTGGTTTTACTGTCGGCCTGCTTGTGCTACTTAGAACTAAATAGGCCGTTGGATCCGGTATATTTTCAAATTTGATGTGGATTTTGATGCATTCACAACCATGTATCCGACTAGGATTTTTCTTTTTTCGATTGTAGAGACAAAGGTTTTAACTTTTTCTTCCTTGGTTTTTGTTGGCTATTTTAATCAGAAGTTGCAAACTGATTTTATTTATTGATGGTTCTGATATTTATGCTTTATTATTTTGGTTTTCATTTATTGCAATAAGCTTGTTGGTATTACTGATCTGTGCGTTTGTGGGTTCTTTTGAAAATGGTAACTGTCCTATTATAAAGAACTTAAATAAGAAGATCTTGTAAAGTTTTTAAATGTTTGCTTGAAAGGCCTAGACTAGGTGTTCTATTCACTATGATGTAAGGGCTTGGTTTGATGAGGGCCTTTTTTTTTTTTTTTTTTTTTTTTTTTAAAAAGCAATAACGTTTCTTGTGTTGTGTTTGAATTGTTCTTTTCCCTGGAGAACATTTCTTAGATGTTGCGGGGAGAGTACTGGATGCTTCACTATGATTGTTCATGAAATTGTTCTCTTTTTCTCCATTTTGAAATTGCAAAAAGCCACTTGAGGTTACTAGTCAATTTAGAAGAGGTTGACACTCTAACAAATGACTAACTGGTAGTTTGATCATTTAGTAGGTTTATCGGATTGCATTTTACAGTTTGATTACAATAAGATAGGTTTATCTATAGGATGGGCTTTGCCCCTTGTATCAGAATATCGGGTATCTTGAAATCTTTATTAGGTATTTTCCCTACTTTTAAAGCATCGACTTCTTTTTATTTTATTTTGTGTGTGTGTGTGTGTGTGTGTGTATTGGACTGAATGATAGGCTTTAGCTGCTACTTTGGATTTATATGTTGATACTTTTCTCTTAGGCTGCAACTTAAGTGGGTAGAAAATGGTATTGATATGAAATATTATTTTTCATGAAATTTTGATTGAGAGGTCAGGAAGTCTTCCTTGTTAATCTTCTGGAATAATAAGTTTCCATGAGAGGAAGCTATTTTCA
>NC_081544.1:25120157-25157485 GCF_901000735.1 Corylus avellana
TCCAATCTTGTTTGTGATTTTGGTTGATGCTCTCCAATCCCTTTAAATTTGCTGTCATTTAGTTTTATCATTTATGTGAGTTGTGATATTCACGTGCTGGTGCATCAGATTCTTGATGAAGTGTGAAGCATTTTGCTCTGCACCCATAGTTTCTGATCTAAAATAAAACATAAAAAAATATATATATATTAAAAGAAAAGTAATAGAAAGACAAGTCAGCCACGAGGCAACCTTAATTGAATAACGGGGGTGCAGTTGGAACGTGCTGTAAATGCCTGACTTGTTCATTGCTTTTGTCTCAAGTTGACTTTGATTTCAAATCTTGCAAATTGCTTTGCTTTGCAAGTGCCCTTTGAATTGGCAACCCTTTTATATCTGCTGGGATCTGGAGAAGCTGGTTTTCTATACTTTCTATAATCAGTGGCGGATCTAAGAATTGGTGTGGAACTAAAATAATAATATTTTAAAATTTTTTGAAGGGGCAGAAGAAGAAGGAATATAAGTTAAGGTCACGAAAACTAAAAAAATTACCCTTTAAAAAAAAAAATTCAAAAATTTTTGGAAGGACGGACGCCCTACCCGCCCCCTTTATATCCGCCTCTGCCTTCCAAGTTCCATTTGCTCATGCTTTGCCACTTATTTTCTTTGTAAATAAAAGTTTATTCAACCCCATGTGACGGGGCACCTGATTGTGTTCATGCTTCCACTACTGCAAATTTTCCATGAATTATAGACTTCCTTCAATTAAAAACTGATATGAAGGACCAAAAAAGAAAATAAAAGCAAGAAAAGAAAAGGAAACAAAAATACTGGTGCCAGTGCAAAACACTGAAACTACAACCATACAGAGAGAAGGCCGACATGAGACTGTTTACTTAAGTCATAAATTCCTACAACCGCTTTCTGCGATGCAAATATTTCAAACCATTTTTAAGAGATGCCCTCAGTTACTGGATAGAGTAATTAATACTTATCTTATGGCTCAAAAAAGGTGGCATGTGAATACTTTATTGATAGCACTCATTCAAGATTATTCGATTTATTTGTTAACATTTCTAGATGAATTTACCAGAGATACATATACTTAGGTCCGTTTGAGAGTGCGTTTTTAAACAAAATCTCAATTTTAGAGTATTTGAGATTGCGATTTTAGAAACGTAAATTTTAAAATCATGAAAAAATTTGCGATTTCTATAAGCTGATTAAGAGGTGCTTATTTGAAAAAGTATGAATTTAAACCAAAATCACGATTTCGCTTAAAAGAATATTTGGAGCAATATTTACCTATTTGGCCATAAAACCGTAATTATATGTTAATGTTATCCAAATATTCAATTGATAAAAAAAATACTTCTTAACATTTTTATCAAACGCCTATACGATTTTAATAAGTAGTGATTTCAAAAACGTAATTTTTAAAATTGCACTTCCAAACGGGCCCTTACTTCTCAACGGAATCAATTACCATGAATCCTTTTATGCCACTCAACTGTTTTGTTTTTTACTTTTTGTCATCTCACTATATATTTAACAAGAATTTTTATTTTTACTAATGTTCTTTTCACACTAATTATAACCGTTTAAGAGTAATGTCGATTGGAGTCCCCTCGACTACAGAAAAAAAGTTTGAATACCGTCTAATCACTTGTTGACACGTGTCATCGACGAATTGCAAACTTAAATTTAACATTTTTCTATGTTTAAACCATCTAAAGTAACTCTCTTTATTTGATCTTTAATTAGTAAAACACCCATAATTCCCATTATTTTAATCTATCAATTTGTAGTGTTTGTCAACTGTAAAGATGTAAAATTGATGATATTAACAAGGAAAACTTATGTTTAGTTGCATCTATTGCATTCGATTAACCTTTTAGAGTCGCTTGCCCCTTGATTAGTGGGGAGCTCGTGACAAGAACCATGAGGGCGCACCCATCATATCACATACCGCAACACTTTCAAACGCACAAAAATATCTGTACTCGCTTCCCCGTACTGCCATCTACTCATCTATTAATCTAATCCAACCAACCCGATTGGCTGCGCATATGTGTAGCCCTCCGAACACACCACCGCCACCGAGTCGCAGCGAGTCCGCCATATCTCCACACTCTCGCGAGTACACCTACTCCCGCGTGACTTTTTAGGCGCCGAAGTTGTATTTATAATTATACTTAAACATGGGGAGAGCGGTATTAGGCCAAAAATTTTCAGACCCAATTTGGCCGGCAAAAGGAAAAACACGCGTCCTCTCCGGTTTTTGCGCACCGAGTTTCGAATCTCCGTGTTTTCTTTCTTTTGTGTCCGCGTCCGTACAGCCATGGCCTTCGTTTCGTTCGTCGGGAGAGTCCTCTTTGCTTCCGTGTTCATTCTTTCTGCTTATCAAGAGTAAGCCCCTGGATCTGCTTTTTTTTTTTTTTTTTTCCTGATACTTTTTTTGTTTTAGTGTTTGTGATATATTGCTGTGTTTGGTTGCTGAAAAAAGTCTGGGAAATGGAAGAGGCGGAAGATTTTGAAAGTTTGGACTTTTGGGTTTTCCGGTAAGTCGGAATCGGGAAAGTGGAGGCTTTTTACTTCACCGACTCTGGTGCGGCTACTTGGAAACTAGAGACGCATTCTTTAGTTTTACTTTTTAGTCTTTTGTCGTCTGTCTAGTTTTCTCGGGAACCAAACAAAGTTGTCTCTGATTTGGGATACTGGATGTTGTCGAGGAGTCATTCTGGTCGAAAATCTAGGGCTTTTCTCACTGGTTTTACTGTCGGCCTGCTTGTGCTACTTTGAACTAAATAGGCCGTTGGATCCGTTATATTTTCAAATTTGATGTGGATTTTGATGCATTCACAACCATGTATCAGACTAGGATTTTTCTTTTTTCGATTGTAGAGACAAAGGTTTTAACTTTTTCTTCCTTGGTTTTTGTTGGCTATTTTAATCAGAAGTTGCAAACTGATTTTATTTATTGATGGTTCTGTTATTTATGCTTTATTATTTTGGTTTTCATTTATTGCAATAAGCTTGTTGGTATTACTGATCTGTGCGTTTGTGGGTTCTTTTGAAAATGGTAACTGTCCTATTATAAAGAACTTAAATAAGATCTTGTAAAGTTTTGCTTGATGGGATTTTAAATGTTTGCTTGAAAGGCCTAGACTAGGTGTTCTGTTCACCATGATGTAAGGGCTGTGTTTGATGAGGGCTTTTCTTTTTTTTTTTTTTTTTTTTTTTTTTTAAAAAAAACAATAACGTTTCTTGTGTTGTGTTTGAATTGTTCTTTTCCCTGGAGAACATTTCTTAGATGTTGCGGGGAGAGTACTGGATGCTTCACTATGATTGTTCATGAAATTGTTCTCTTTTTCTCCATTTTGAAATTGCAAAAAGCCACTTGAGGTTACTAGTCAATTTAGAAGAGGTTGACACTCTAACAAATGACTAACTGGTAGTTTGATCATTTAGTAGGTTTATCGGATTGCATTTTACAGTTTGATTACAATAAGATAGGTTTATCTATAGGATGGGCTTTGCCCCTTGTATCAGAATATCGGGTATCTTGAAATCTTTATTAGGTATTTTCCCTACTTTTAAAGCATTGACTTCTTTTTATTTTATTTTGTGTGTGTGTGTGTGTGTGTGTGTATTGGACTGAATGATAGGCTTTAGCTACTTTGGATTTATATGTTGATACTTTTCTCTTAGGCTGCAACTTAAGTGGGTAGAAAATGGTATTGATGATTGAGAGGTCAGGAAGTCTTCCTTGTTAATCTTCTGGAATAATAAGTTTCCATGAGAGGAAGCTATTTTCAAAAACATTTGACTTCTCTTGGTTCTGCTACCTTAAGTTTTGCCATTTTAGCGGTAGCATATTAACTTTTTTGAAGATAAAATTCGTACAGTTGTTGGATCTTAAAGATGGTAATTGGATTGTAAGCTCGGTTTGGAAAGCTTCTATTTAGAGGAAGAAGTATGTAGAAATGGAAAGTGGAACCATCAAATTTATGTTTTCGCTGAGCATCAGAGAATCTTAAGTTTTTATGTTTTTTCTTTAATTTCTACATTAGTAACGATTTTTTGTTACTTTACTCTCAAAATTTGGATGTAATTGTTGTATAATGTTTAACCATAACAAAGTTGGGACACAGCTAGATATTGTATAACAAAATGATGTTTGTTGGCGCACATTCTTCTCAATCTTGTATTCTGTACTTTTTGGTGGTACTTAATTAATACTATGAAAATAAAGTACAAAGGATGGAGGATTGCAGTGTAAAAGTTCATCGAGAACTTTTGTTTGACATAATTTAGATAGATAGAAGTATGCCTGTGAAATTCTCTTTTATACTTTCTGTATGCTAGGGTTTGATCCTTTTTCCAAGAAAGCTAAACTCCCAATTTTTGAAGGAAAAAAAGAAAAAGAAAGAATACAGGAGTTTTCTTGCGAAATAAGTTGTAAATGCACGTCTGTTACTGGCCATGGTGGGAAAGAGGAATTTTTTGAAAATATGTTCCTACAAAACAAGTGGTGGTTGAACCAATTATTTTCCATAGTTCAGTGTAACCTGATCTTCACTTGTTTATTAAGTATGTCCATTATTTGTATTGTACAACTTTGACACGTGAAGTTAACTCTTTTATGTGAAAGAGTTATATCGAATAATACCGTGAGCTCAATATGAAATTGTAGAGAGCAATTCAACTAGGTTGTGGTTGACCTTATGTGAGGATGATCAATTATCTTTCCAGTACAAATGGTGGGTTTTTGCATTGGCCCAATGGAAGATTTATGTTAATAATTTTAATTGTACAATTTAAGCTGTCTCCGCAAATTGTCCTAGTTATAAACCTCAGGAACTGGCATATTCAATTTTATCGCTATAATTAGCATTCTATCAGTGCTTGGTACAAGATGTCTGAGCTTTAATTTGTTGTTTCAACCTACAGGTTCAATGATTTTGGCGTTGATGGTGGGCCAGCAGCGAAGTATCTGAGACCAAAATTTAGTGCTTTCTCAAATCATGTGAAGACTCAGACTGGGTTGCAAGTGCCGGAAGTTCAAGTGAGTAATGCATTCATTTCTTATCAACTTACCATTGAGGTGTTACATGTGGATAATTGTAGTTTGCTTTGTAAGTTTTTTTGTACACACTGTGTGACTGTTGGTGTTGTTATTGGCAGATTAAGCAGTTAGTGGCTGCTGCGATAGCATTGAAGGGCATTGGAGGTCTTCTTTTCATCTTTGGCAGCTCTCTTGGAGCATATCTTCTGGTTTGTTGTCTTTGAATACCCTCTCCATGTTTTGTACCTTCAGATCAACCAAAATTGAAAAAAATTAAGTGTTTATTGCTGTCTGGCACAGCTTCTGCAACAGGCAATTGCTACTCCTATATTGTATGACTTCTATAACTACGATGTTGAGAAGAAAGAATATACTCAACTTTTCCTCAAGTTTACACAGGTTAGAATCTTTGTGGCATTTGATCTGTCTTGTCCCTTTTTTTGGGGTTGGTGGGGGGCGTTTTCCCAGTATGAATTGTTAATTAATTTTTCCTTTGTGTTTTGTTTTGCAGAGTTTGGCATTGTTTGGGGCATTGCTGTTCTTTATAGGCATGAAGAACTCAATGCCGAGGAGACAATTGAGGAAAAAGGCTCCCAAAACCAAGACAGTGTGAATGGAACATTCTGTAATATGAGCGCTCAGTTACTTGATCTGCCCAACTCTGCCTGAATTTTGGTCAGGAACTAGTTTTGTATGCTTATAATATCATTGCTTCTCTTTCAAAAGTTTAGGGTAATTAATTTTGGGCTAAAGAAGGAATTTCAGCTTGTTTTGAGGGTGTGATGTTTTGTACTGAGTCGATTTATGGACACATTCAATTGAGGTTAAGAAAAATTTGAAATCTATGGATATCAGATCGACTCATTCTATGGTGGTTTAAATATTTAATCTTACCTTAAGTAGTTTTGAGATGGGCATGGGATTGATTATATTAGAAGGTCTTAGCTGCTTCAGTTTTCGGTATTATGTCTCGGAGTAGTCCGGGTTGAGAAGTGTTTAACTTTTCATTTTTTTTTTTTTTTTCAAAAGTTAGTTTTTAAATGATGTGTCATTGACTCATGGAGTGGTGACATGTCAATTTTTGAAAAAAAATTTAGAATGAGAAAAATACTAGGAAAATAGGAAAACACTAAGAGAGTATTTAGCATTTCCCTTTTTGGCACCACAGTAATAATACTCCCAAAACAGATTTGATATTTGTTTAATTGAGATGAGAGAGAAATACTTCCCAAATTCACAATGGTTCTGGGCTATTACCAACCTGGGTGAAGAGGCAAAGTTGAGACTGAAGAAACAGTGGGAGCAGCGGTGTTTTGGTGCATAAAGTCTCAAGTAAAGTGAAAGTGAAAGTGTCTTGTGAAAGTGAAACCTCAAGTAAAGTGTCTCAAAAGTCGAATGTTCGAATCCAAGTAGAGAGAGCTAAATTTATTTAACTTATTATATAATATTAAATGGGTGGGTGGGCACGCATCATCTACAACTGCTTATTCTAAAATTGCTAAAAATAGAAAAAAAAAAAATGCGAGCACCGACAGGACAGGAGGCATACTGAATAAAAACTATGAAACAGTAAATTCAAATATATATAATTATGATAATGATAGTTTATCCGTTTCTAATACGAGCACTTTTGGGCTAATTGCTACTTCCATACGTCATCTAGGATGGATAATCTCCTCTATGGGGGGTTACTTTTTACAAAGAAGAACTTCTAAGGAAGCACATACGCTAATGATATTTGACTATTTGTTGGAGATATTATTTGTCCACATTCTTTCTTCTATACGGACCTATCAACAAATCTTATTTTATATTATCATTATTCGGTTAGGGAGATAAATGATAGCTCACCGCGTTGCTCTCTCACTCTTTTCTCTGCTTCACGACGCAAGAATTTTGTCCAGATTTAGCAATAATGAACTACTAAAAGACAACAGAGGTTGGTCCATACATACAAGTAGAGGACATCTTTGATTTCTCTTCTTTTATCTTTTTCTGTCTCTTTGTTACAAATCCGTTTGAGCAGAACTTCCACGGTTACCTCACAAAAGAAGCAAAATGGTTGTCACCAGCAGAGATGAAGCTCCAGCAACGCTCAAGCCGGAGTATGACAGAACAAGTGAGCTGAAGGCTTTTGATGACACAAAGCTCGGTGTTAAAGGACTTGTAGATGCTGGGGTTACTGAGATTCCTCGTATATTCTATAGTCCACCGGACGACATGGACAACTCAGCTTCTGTTGACACCCAGTTTAGTATTCCCGTCATAGATGTCCAAGGCATCGACAAAGATGCAATAAAACGCAAGAAGATTGTTGAAAGCATTCGCGATGCATCTGAGACGTGGGGTTTCTTTCAGCTGGTCAATCACGGGATCCCTGTGAGTGTTTTGGAGGAGATGAAGGAAGGGGTGCGTAGGTTTTATGAGCAGGACGCTCAAGTGAAGAAAGAGTTGTATACCCGCGATCCCCTGAAACCGGTGGTGTATAACAGCAACTTTGATCTGTATAGCGCTCCGGCGACTAATTGGAGGGATACCTTTTATTGTCTGATGGCACCTAATCCCCCAAAGGCAGAAGACTTGCCAGCTGCATGCGGGTATGTGATTAATTTGCAATATATAATCCACTGGATTATTGTTAAGATTAATTAGTCATTTAAGTTCAAAAAAGATTGTATGAATTTCTGATAAACTCATTTGCTGGTCAACTGAATTATGATCTGAATTTATGACCACCTAATTAATGTGCGTTTGCCTGTAGAGATGTACTGGAGCAGTACTCGGAGCTGGTGATGAAGTTGGGGATTTTATTGTTGGAGTTATTATCAGAGGCTTTGGGGCTGAACCCAAACCACCTAAATGAGATTGACTGCAGTGAGGGGCTTGCGGTTCTGTGCCATTACTATCCCGCTTGCCCACAGCCAGAGTTAACAATTGGCGCAAGCAAGCATTCGGACGATGCTTTCCTCATTGTTCTTCTACAAGACCACATTGGTGGCCTCCAAGTCCTTCATCAGGACAAGTGGGTCGACGTCCCTCCGGTGCCAGGGGCTCTTGTAGCTAACATTGGAGATCTTATGCAGGCAAGTCTTCTCATTAACACCTTTTTTCATTCAATTATAGTAATTACACTTGATATTTTGGCTGCAGCTAATTTACAAGGTTTTTTTTTTTTTTTTTATCAGCTTATAACAAACGATAGGTTTAAAAGTGTAGAACACAGAGTATTGGCAAACATGGTAGGGCCTAGAGTATCTGTGGCGAGCTTCTTCTACACGGGCCCTCGGCCAACCTCAAAACTTTATGGACCCATAAAAGAGTTATTATCAGCAAACAATCCTCCAAAGTATAGAGAAACCACAGTGAGCAACTATGCTAAGTACTTCAGGGAAAAAGGCCTTGATGGGACTTCTGCGCTACCGTATTTCAGGCTCTAAACTCTAATATAACAGATATGAATAAATAGTTTGTGAGTTGGATTTCTCATTTATATTTTCCATCTACTTTGTGAGCTAAAAGATAATGTGGCACTTTTCTAGTTTTCTGTAATGTATTTACTATAAACAAGTAGACAGTTTCAATTATTCTGGCTTTATACTTTGGTGAGCAGCCGTGTGTTGTTATTAATAGAATAATAAGGAGTAATGTTACAAGTCTATTTTATTTCACTCTAAGAATGATGTGGCTAGCTCTTAAAATTACTATTGAACTTGTAATTGATCATTATTAAATTTTGCTCAAATTGTGATTGTAAAAGTCACATCATTCTTGGAGTAACACGAGATAGACTTCTAAAATTACTCGAGTAATAAGTATAAGAGTCATTATATAATTGTATCCCTATGAGAGGAACCTACTGTACAACAATTGTAATTGAACTACATCTCTATCTATTTCTTGATTATCTTGATCATATTTATCTCTTTCATTCTTCCCTTGGTGCATAGTACGGTTGTGTTGTTGATTGCTATCCAATGACTTGTGATCATCATGCGTCACAATGGTAGAGAAGTGATGTTGAGACTTGAGATTGTCCCCAAGTATGACGAATTTCGGAGCCGGAAAGTGCTTTGTGAAAGTATCTGCAAGTTGATCGATCTTTAGATGAAATAAATATACTGAATAAAACCTATCAAACAGTAAATTCAAACACATAATACGAGAACTTTTGGGCTAATTGTTACTTAATTCCAAATGTCATTGGCTGAAAGATCTCCATTGCATTGCTCGATCTTTCCCTCTTTTCTCTGCTTCACGACGCAAGAATTTTGTCCACATTTTACTCCGCAATAATGAACGATATCAAGACTCAACCATATTCTTGATTATAGTCGTCATTCTCACACTTTTCAGTGAGGATTTCCCTTCACATGTAAAGGCATGCATACACCCAGATGACAATTGACACACATAAATTAAGGCAGCCGCACTGGCTACTTCACAAATGCTATAGAAAGAGAAATGTTACTCTCATCCTCATGCGCTTAAACGCACATTTTTTATGTAACATTAAAAATTACTATTGAATATAATATTTAATAGTAATTCTCCATTATCTCCAGTTGACTGGCAGACCCTTTGGGGCATCAAGATTCAAGCCAGATTAAAACATTTGCTATGAAAAATTGGGTGGAATATTTTACCTTCTAGAGCTAATATTGGTAGATTTGTGACCTCTGTGGATGACAATGCTTGGGTGTGTCCATTCTGTAAAGGCTCTTTAGAGACCTTGAATCACATTTTCTTGAATTGTGATTTAGCAAGGATTCTTTGGAGGACTTCTCCTTGGCCTATTTTGATCTCTTCTTTTGTTGCCAGACCCATTTCTGATTGGATCATTGCTATTATTTATCCCTCTGACAGGTTGGCTATTCCTCTAGTTGATTCCTGGAAATTTCAACTTTTTGCAGCTCTTGTTATGGATACCATTTGGTTCTCAAGAAACAAACTGATCCTCGATGCTATTCAACCTGATCCGCCCAAGATTATCTAGCAGCTCAAGATTACTCATGAGTACCATGTTTCAGCTTGGCAGATTTCAGCTCTCCCCTCTCTTTGGTCTCCTCCTCAGCTAGGAAGTGTTAAAGGGAATTTTGATGTAGCTGTTTGTGGAAATTTTGCTGTGGCAGCTGCTATAATCAGTAATCATGATGGTGAAATTATTCATGCTGCTACCCAAAAGCTTTTCTCCTCTGATGCTCTTTTAGGCGAGGCTTCTGCTGCTCTTCTTGCCTCCCGACTTGCAGTGTCTTCAGGCTTTACTAATTTCATGCTTGAAGGGGACGCTCTTTTGGTTATTTTAGCTGTTAATCAGCCTCATCTTTTTGCTACTTGGCATTTTGCTCCTATTGTCTCTGATTTGAGACTTGAGCTCTCTTCCTTTTAATGCTGGAATGCGTTGAAAGTTTCTAGATGTGCAAATTATCGTGCACATGTTTTAGCAAAATGGGCCGCTACCCATCTAGTGTTTGGTAGCATTCCCATAGGATCCCCCATTCTTTCTTCCATTAGGATCAAGAATGGGAAAGATCCTCCCTTGTAGCCCCCTTTTTCCTCTTCAATTAGAAAAAAAAAAAAAAAAGAATATAAAATTTAATGACAATTTTTAGTACCACGTCAAAGAGCGTAAAAGTAAAAGTTACATAGTATTTTTTCTATAGAAATAAACAGCCTCACTTCATGACTTTCATATTTCTTTATAAGTTTTGGAATAGAAATGGATTTTGTAACCACCGAATTTATTGTTGGAGAAGATATTTGTGAAGCTGGCGTGTTTGAGAATGCTTTTATTTATTTATTTATTTAGAATAGTAATAAGAATTGATTGATGTAAAATAAATGAGAATGCAGTTTTAAATTGTTTGTGAGAAAAAGTAAAAAAAAAAAAAAAAAAAATTATTTGGTAATCTAATGAAAAGAATTTGACAATTTTTTTAAGAAAAATGAAAAGGAAAAAGAATAGGTTTTGCCACTAAAAGTCACTAGGAAACCGACAATCTTTCCTCGTGCATATCCTTGTCAAATTGCTTTCTTCACATTAAAAAAATATCATATCCTTGTCAAATTGCTCATCACAATTAAAAAAAAAAAAAAAAAAAAAATTCTTCTTCTGTCTCTTTTTACAAACTGATGGGCTAAATTTGCATACCATAATAATGAGGCCCATTTGGTGGCCTCCAAGTCCTCATCAGGACAGGTGGGTCGACGTCCCTCCGGTGCCAGGGGTTCTAGTGGTTAACATGGGAGATCTTCTGCAGGCAACTCTTCTCATTAACACCTTATTTCATTCAATTATAGTAGGGCACTTGATATTCAAATCAAGAATGATCCTTTTTTGCTGCAGCTAATTTTACAAGTTTTTTCCCTTTTGGGTTTTCCAGCTTATAACAAACGATAGGTTTAAAAGTGTTGAACACAGAGTATTGGCAAACAGGGTAGGGCCTAGAGTATCTGTGGCGAGCTTCTTCTCTACGGGTCCTCGGTCAACCTCAAAACTCTATGGACCCATAAAAGAGTTATTATCAGCAAACAATCCTCCAAAGTATAGGAAAACCACAGTGAGCAATTATGTTAAGTACTTCAGTGAAAAAGGCCTTGATGGGACTTTTGCACTGCCGCATTTTAGGCTCTAAACTCCAATAACAGATATGATCGAATAAATGGTTTGTGAGTTGGATTCCCCATTTATATTTTCCATCAAGTTTGTGAGCTAAGATAATGTGGCCCTTATCTGTAATGTATTTTTTTATTTTATTCCAAAAAAAAAAAAAAAAAAACATTACAGAAAAGTGCCACATTATCTTAGTAATGTATTTACTAAACAAGTAAACAATTGTAAGTATTCTGGCTTCCTACTTTGGTGAGCACCCGTGTGATGTTATTAATAGAGCAAGTATATACAAGAGAAACCTACTATACAATAATTGTAATTGAGTTACATCTCTATCTTATATCTATTTCTTGATTATCTTGATGATATATATCTCTTTTGAAAAACGTATAACGACTCCAAAAACGTGTTTGTCACATAATATGCAGAATAAATAATATGAAGCTGTTGGGTCATGGATTGGCCACGTAAAGCCCAACATACCTCAAGGCCCAAATCTGACTAATAAACCCGCTAAGACATCCCACGTGAAGGCTCGGTCAGCCCAGCCTGACAGCTAGTTGGTTCACGGGGCATAATAGTCTTATGTTAGGGATAGATTGGTCATCTTACATGATAGATATATATTATCCCCACATAAACGGGATAGTCTATCATTAAGCAGTTATCTTCACTCACCAGGATGTAGACCAGTTGTCAACGCCTAAGCTATACACGTATGACTGAGAACTACTTGGGCATTCTTATCTAGCGCCAAGAAGGCAAAATCGCTTATCTGACAATTTCAGGCTACTAAGATCACGGAGCGGCTAACAACCCATATCTTTTGCCAATAACTGCATAGCAAATATTCAGGGATATGGGAGCCGAAATGTACGGGGAACAACAACTCCACTCAATGCCTATAAAATGCAAGTCATAGCTCAACGTCTGGGTAAGTGGAACTCTTGCTCTCTAACTTTTTGTTGCTTATACACTTTTTCCTCAAAATACTGACTTAGGCATCGGAGCTTCCCCTGTCGGAACACCACCAGTTGCTCTGATCCTTTTGTTTGCTCTTTTGTAGCTCGACGCCTCCTCGGACACAGTAGCAGATCCTTGGTGGGTGTGCCATGTCACTCCTTGGAAAACTATGCATCAACAAAAACAATAAACAATTATACACCAAAATATGTAAAGCAATAATGCAAGTAGACATATATTTTGGTGACGAAGAGAAAACTTTTTAAAAATCGTTCTAAAAGTAAAATCTCTCCGAAACAGTCAAACCCAGGAAATCACTATAATAAAATATTCTGAGATTACAGACACGGGAAACACTTACAACCCTTTGCAAGTCCTTGACTCTGTAAGATTGACAAACCTCCAACTTGTTTCCTTGCTCACAATCTTCTTCACATGATTCTCCTTTATCGAACCCTGTCGATAGACTTCTCAACCGTAGTTTATCAACGAACTACTTCAAACCACAAATCACTCTAAGAGAGATGCGTTCTAGCTTACATATAATAGAACTCTCTTAGCTTAGCCTATCACGAATCCTTTGGTGGAAATTCGTACCTATACAAATCTGTAGAGATCTATATATATAAGCCTAAAGACCCCTAATCTAATTGAAACTCAATTACATGGAAAATAGACTTAGAAGCTACGAGCCATCCGGACGGAGCTAGTTTATCAGGGAAAACTAGACTTGATCACGGTCTGTCCGGACGGGGAGTATGCTCGTCCGGATGAGGCTAGGGCTACATCGCAAACTTGGTTCTCTAGGCGCGGCGTGTCCGGATGGCTTGCAGATGAGACTTCAGACGAGGCTCTCGGGAAAACTTACATTCGGATGCCATGCAGATGAGACTTCAAACGAGGCTCTCGGGAAAACTTCCGTTCGGACGCCATGCAGACGAGCTTGCAGACGAAGCTCTCGGGTTGAAGAATTACTTTGCGGCACTGCTGTCCATTCGGATATCCATGAGTCCCGTCTGGACGCCCATGAACTTTTGGCATTTTGATCACCGAATTTAGCCAACAAATAAACTAACATCTTTCATTCTTCCCTTGGTGCATACAGCTGTATTTAGGAGTGAAAAAAGCGTTTATGTTTATTGGTTATTGACTAAAATTGTTAACCATCGCCTAGGCGATTAGAAAAATTCACTGATTGCCTCCACTAACCGTCAAAAGAAAAAAAAAAAAAAAATTCAAAACAATGTTGTTTCTATGATAATATAATAATATCAAAATTTAATAGTAATTTTTAGTACTGCGTCAAAGAAGGTACATAGTATTCCCTTTACAGAAATAAAGACAGCCGCACTTCATGACTTTCATATTTCTTTGTAACTTTTGGAATGAGAATTGATTTTGTAACGATTGGATTTATTGTTGCAGATGATATTTGTGAAGCTCGTGTGGTTGAAAAAGTTTTATTTATTTATTTAGAATAGTAATAAGATTGATTGATGTAAAATAAATGAGAATGGAGTTTTAAATTATTTGATAATCTAATGAAAAGAATTTGATAATTTTTTTAAGAAAAATGAAAAGAAAAAAAGAAAAAGCTTTGCCAAATAAGGCACCGGCTAAAAGACATTAGGAAACCGACAATCTTTCCTCGTGTATAATTAAATAAATCAAGTGGCAGCTCAACATCTTACAATTTTTCTCCCAGATGGTGCATTTGCTTTTGTCCAGACTATAATTGGCGTCAGAATTAAGGGCTTCAAGTTGTCGTGGGTGCGCGTGCGTATCCTTGTCAAATTGCTTTCTTCACATTTATGGTCATCTCATCACAATTAAAAAAAATATCTTCTTCTGTCACTTTTTACAAACTGATCGGCTAAATTTGTATACCATAATAAGGCCCATTTGAGTAGAGCCTCACAGAAGAACCAAAATGGTCGTCACCAGCAGAGATGAAGTTCCTGCAACGCTGAAGCCAGAGTATAACAGAGCAAGTGAGTTGAAGGCTTTTGATGACACAAAGCTCGGCGTTAAAGGACTTGTGGATGCTGGGATTACTGAGATCCCTCGCATATTCCATCACCCACCGGACACCTTGGACAATTCATCTTCCGGTGACACCCAGATTAGTAATATTCCTGTCATAGATCTCCAAGGCATCGACAAAGATGCAATAAAACGCAAGAAGATTGTTGAAAGCATTCGCGATGCATCGGAGACGTGGGGTTTCTTTCAGCTGGTCAATCACGGGATCCCTGTGAGCGTTCTGGAGGAGATGAAGGAAGGGGTGCGTAGGTTTAATGAGCAAGATAATCAGGTGAAGAAAGGGTTCTATACGCGCGACCCCATGAAACCGGTGGTGTATAACAGCAACTTTGATCTGTATAGCGCTCCGGCGACTAATTGGAGGGATACATTTTTTTGTCAAACGGCACCTAATCCCCCAAAGCCAGAAGACTTGCCAGTTGCATGCAGGTATATATGTGATTTGCAATATATAATCCATCCACTGGAATATTATTGTTGAGATCTGGGCATATAAATTCAATGGAAAAATCAAATTTAGTCTTTTAAGTTTTTATGCGATTTTAATTTATTCTTAATTCTCTCATGAAGGGAGCCTGCCCGTCTATAATCAAATTTAGTTCTAAGAATATTTTATAATCTCAATTGCTCAACTAAATTATATCACATAATTTTTGAATTAGATGATGTGATATTGATTTGAATTGTGATTAATTAGGGACTTTTGGTCAATGGTAGCCAGACCATGGCGTACGTCGTACGAGTATCACCTTCTCTAATTACTTTTTAATCAATTTTCTTACTTGTCACTAACAATAATGGACTTGTTTGCCCTTTTTTTAAAATTTTTAATAAAGAAGTACAAGTATTAATAAATAATATATATATATATATATATACACATATGGGTGTAGAGATATACTAGAGCAGTACTCGAAGCTGATGATGAAGGTGGGGATTTTATTGTTCGAGTTATTATCAGAGGCACTTGGGCTGAACCCAAAGCACCTAAATGAGATTGATTGCAGTGAGGGGCTTGCGATTCTGTGCCATTACTATCCGGCTTGCCCACAACCAGAGTTAACATTGGGCACAACCAAGCATGCAGACAATGACTTCGTCAATGTTCTTCTACAAGACCACATTGGTGGCCTCCAAGTTTTTTACCAGGACAAGTGGGTCGACATCCCTCCGGTGCCAGGGGCTCTAGTGGTTAACATTGGAGATCTTCTACAGGCAAGTCTTCTCTTATTCTTGTGTTTCTTCAGGTGTATTGTTGTTGGATCATACTTGTGACACTTTATTTCATTTAATAATGATACTTCATATTCATAAAAAAATGACTCCAATTTTAATTTCATACATATATATCATATGGTCCTGTAATAGGCGCTTCCAAATGAGCTTAACGTGTGATATTAGGACTTGAGATTTGAATCAAGAGTAATTTTAGAAGTTCTTCTTGTTTCATTTTAAAATGAGATGGCTTTTAAAATCATTATTTGATCAAAATTCTATCGTGATTAATTATAAACTCAATAGTAATTTTAAAAATCACACAATTTTTAGAGTGACTTCTAGCATGCACTATTCATGGACTGTCAATTTTAATTCCACACATATATACCATGTGGTGGCCTGTACCTCTTTCTTCTTCAAAAACTTTAGTTTTAATTTAATACATACTTATGCAAGGTGTGAGCATGGATGAAAGTCCTTAGAGTGATGGGCAAAAATTCCATGACATGGGCTTGGACAAAAATTGTGGAATAGGGACAAAATTGCAGAAGCGTGAGCCTTGTTGGGGAGATTGATATAGAGGAATCTTTTAATGAGCCCATAATATACCATGTTAAGGCATCAAGTAACTTAAAAGTTTAAGCCTATAAGTTTGGGTACAACTATGTTATATTAACCATTCAAACTTGTGAGTCGTGACACCTTTCTAATGTGGGACTCATTCTTTTTACGTACACTCACACGTGTGAACATAGCAATTTTTCCCACATGTATGAGTCCGTCACCACATTGTTACACTCCCCCTCAAACGAAAGCTATTTTTTTTTTTTTTTTTCTAGGCTATATGGGTTTGTTCGCACCATGCACCTTTGTCACTACTATGGAGACTTTTATTTAATTTACGTCCATGCCATGAATCTTTGCCCCTTATTCCAAGGACCTTCATCCATGTACTTTCATAAATTGTTATGAATCTTTGTCCATGCCATAAATTGTTAGTTTTTTGTAGTGTTTGCACCCTTGTCTACTGTGCCACTCCACTTATACTTGTACTTTCATACATGGATTAAGGTAAAATAGTTATAATTGGTCTTCCCCTCTAACTTTTTTTTATATTAGTAAAAAAAAAAAAAAAGGTCAAAAGTCGATTCACTTGCATTTTTGAAGGATCATAAATGAAATACATGATTCTAACTAACTCGGTTGCGGTGCAGCTAAATTTCTTTTGTATTTGTCAATTTTGATGCTCCAAAATTAAGAATGATCATTTATGGCTGCAGCTAATTTACAAGTTTTTTCCCTTTGGTTTTTCCAGCTTATAACAAATGACAGGTTTAAAAGTGTTGAACACAGAGTATTGGCAAACCGGGTAGGGCCCCGAGTATCTGTGGCGAGCTTCTTTTCCACAGCTGCTTTGCCAACCTCAAAACTTTACGGACCCATCAAGGAATTATTATCAAAAGACAATCCTCCAAAGTACAGAGAAACCACAGTGAGTGACTATGTTGCCTATTACAGAAAGAAAGGCCTTGATGGGACTTCTGCGCTACTGCATTTTAAGCTCTAAACTCCGGTAATAGAGTATCGGAGATGAATAAATGGCTTGTGAGTTGGATTTACCATATGCTAATGAAGCTTGTACTTGTAGTGATGTTTATGTGAAAAATCAAAATCTTTGCCATTATGTGTCCTTAAATAAATGGGTCTTAAAGTGATGACTTCTCAGTCTTTTTATGGCTAATTGGTATATATATTGTCAAAAGAATTTACTTTCAATGAAGTTTATCTACTATACAATTGTAATTTCTGGAAATGACAAAAAAAAAAAAAAAAAAAACATTTTGCTCAACCAAGCAGGTAAACACCATGCACTAATAAGCGTTTTAGATAAATTTATTGAGGTTGAATAAATTAGATATTAGAGTTCTAATTGAGGTTTAATTTACGAATTTGATATACTGAATAACCCCTAACAAACAGTGAATTCAAATATATAATTTTGTTTTTCTAATGGCAATAACTTTATGAAAGTTTAATCCGTTTTTAATACGAGAATTACGGTCCACTTCCTTGCCTAGTGAAGAATAACCCTCATTTAAAAAAGAAAAAAGAAAAAATCAACAGATGTTGGTCGTAGAGGGAGCTGACAAAATTCATTAGGCCTTATTTGGTAAAGGGGTTGGAGTTGGCTTAAACACTGTTCATCACAATTTCTCAAAAAAATCAATATCAAAACATTTTAATTTTTTCATTTTTTATATCACATCATTCACTTTTTATTATTATTCAAATAAAAAAATCACTACAAAACAAAACTTTTTCGCTTTTCCATACCACTTTTTCACTTTTTTATACAAAATATTCTTAGTTTCTTTTCACATAAATCTATATCAACTAAGGTGTCTAGGCCAACCCATTTACCAAACACCACCTAAATTGCTTTCTTTACATTTCTGGTCAAAAACAGCTCGAAAATATTTGTATATGATAACGTCCGTTAATTGAGCAGAACTTCCAGGGCTAGAGATGAAATGGTTGTTACCAGCACAGATGAAGTGCCAGCAACGCTGAAGCCAGACTGTAATAGAGCAAGTGAGTTGAAGGCTTTTGATGACACAAAACTCGGCGTTAAAGGACTTGTGGATGCTGGGGTTACTGAGATCCCTCGTATCTTCCATCACCCGCATGACGACTCGGACAACTCAGCTTCCGGTGACACCCAGATTAGTATTCCTGTAATAGATCTCCAAGGCATATATCGACAGAGATGTAATAAAGCGCAAGGAGATTGTTGAAAGCATTCGCGATGCATCGGAGACGTGGGGTTTCTTTCAGCTGGTCAATCGTGGGATCCCTGTGAGTATTTTGGAGGAGGTGAAGGAAGGGGTGCGTAGGTTTCATGAGTAGGATACTCAAGTGAAGAAAGAGTTGTATACGCCCGACCCCATGAGACCGGTGCTGTACAACAGCAACTTTGATCTGTATAGCGCTCCGGCGACTAATTGGAGGGATACTTTTATTTGTCAAATGGCACCTGATTCCCCAAAGCCAGAAGACTTGCCACCTGCATGCGGGTATGTGATTAATTTGCAATATATACATTCACTGGATTATTTTCGTTCGATTTTAATTTTAGTCCATAATTTTTTATTTTTTATTTTATTTTTTTTACTTTCGAACATTAAGTTCTTAATTAGGTTTTCTTAATTAATAGTTTACCACGTTGGACTCATCGGTTAATGCCACGTGACTTTTGTTAGCTACGCCATATGCCAATTGTACATGCCATTTTAATTTTTACATATATAGCTAGTTTAAATTATAAATATGGAAAATGCTAGGCTTGCAAACACATTTTACAATTTTTTTTTTTTTTACAAACTGATGTGACACACTATGATTGGGTTTCTCAAAATTTGAATTTATCTCATATACAATCATGTTGTACCATATCAGTTTGTAATTTTTTTTTTTTGTAAAATGTGTTTGTAAGTCTAGCATTTCTCTATAAATATACACTAAATTGGTAAGCAATCACCTCTCACATAGGCCAAGGATTGTGAGGGGTACGGCCATTCTTTACTAAGAGGGGCGGTCACCCCTTTATGAGGGATTGCCTCTTATAGGAGAAGAGTTGCCCCTCATAGAGAGGATGACCATCGGTGGTCACCCTTTGCCCCTCACCAAAGGGCCCTTTGGTGAGGGGAGGCCTCTAGGCCGTGAGAAGACGTTACCATTGAGAATGCCTCTAGGCCCCCTCAGCAGTTAGTGGTGACTGGCTGCCCCTGGACCACTTTTTTTTGTTTTTGTTTTTGTAAATATTTTTTATTTAGGGTATATTTATAATTTAAAGTAATTGTAGTACCTTATATGTACAGTAATTTCAATTTTTTTCAACCAAAATTGAAAAAAATTAAGTGTTTATTGCTGTCTGGCACAGCTTCTGCAACAGGCAATGGCCACTCCTATATTGTATGACTTCTATAACTACGATGTTGAGAAGAAAGGATATACTCAACTTTTCCTCAAGTTTACACGGGTTAGAATCTTTGTGGCATTTGATCTGTTTTGTCCTTTTTTTGGGGTGGGTGGGGGGCGTTTTTAGCCTTTTCCCAGTATGAATAGTTAATTAATTTTTCCTTTGTGTTTTGTTTTGCAGAGTTTGGCATTGTTTGGGGCATTGCTGTTCTTTGTAGGCATGAAGAACTCAATGCCGAGGAGACAATCGAGGAAAAAGGCTCCCAAAACCAAGACAGTACGTGAATGGAACATTCTGTAATATGAGGGCTCAGTTACTTGATCTGCCCAACTCTGCCTGAATTTTGGTCAGGAACTAGTTTTGTATGCTTATAATATCATTGCTTTTCTTTCAAAAGTTTAGGGTAATTAATTTTGGGTTAAAGAACTAAAGAAGGAATTTCAGCTTGTTTTGAGGGTGTGATGTTTTGTACTGAGTCGATTTATGGACACATTCAATTGAGGTTAAGAAAGATTTGAAATCTATGGATATCAAATCGTCTCATTCTATGATGGTTTAAATATTTAAGCTTACTTCAAGTAGTTTTGAGATGGGCATGGAATTGATTATATCTAGACGGTCTTAGCTACTTCACTTTTCGGTACATATTATGTCTCGGATTAATCCTGGTTGAGAAGTGCTAAACTTTTCAATTTTTTGCTTCAAAACTTAAGTTTTTAAATGATGTATTACAATCAAATGAGATTTATCATTTTAAAAAATGTCATCAATTCATGATGATATCATTTGGACAAAATATCCAAAATCACAACTTCCCAGCACAACAGTAATGATTTGATATTTGTTTACTTGAGATGAGAGAGAAATACTTCCCAAAGGATCTGGGCTATTACCAACTTGCGTGTGCGTGAAGAGGCAAAGTTGAGACTTCAAAAATAGTGAGAGCAGCGGTGTATGGGTACAGAAAGTCTCTTTGTCTTGTGAAAGTGAAACCTCAAGTAAAGTGTGTTGAATGATCGAATTCAAGTAGAGAGAGAGACAGAGGTAAATTTATTTAACTTCCTATATAATATTAAATGGGTGGGTGGGCACCCATCATCTGCAACTGCTTATTCTAAAATTGCTATTTACCCCGTACGTGTTGAGTGAATTTTAAAAATGATTTCGCTTGCCCTAAAAATGGGGAAAAAAAAAACAGGACATGAAGCATACTGAATAAAACCTATGAAACAGTAAATTCAAATATATAATTATGATAATGATAGTTTATCCGTTTCTCTTGGGCTAATTGCTGGTTCCAAATGTCATCTAGGATGGATTATCTCTTCTCTATGGGGGTTTTTATCAAATGTGAGATTCAATATGTTGTGGATGAATGAAAAACAGAGAAAATGAAGAACAGAGTATGCGAGCACAAAAAGTATTCTTTGATTGAATCACTAGGATTTCTGTATTAATGAATAAAAAAATGTACAGAAGAGTATTTATACAAAAGACTTTGCTGTAAAAATACACTCAACTAATAATAAACTTCTCCACTAAGTTTCAGCTAATCAAACACATGTTTAATCCTAATCCAGCACATGCTTCATGTGTGTTCCAATACAGCTCATGCCAGCTAATTTAACACATGTTTCATGTGTATTCCAATAGTTTTTTTACAAGGTAAAACTTCTAAGGAAGCACATACAATAATAATATTTGACTATTTGTTGGAGATATTATTTGTCCACATTCTTTCTTCTATACGCACCTATCCACAAAATCTTATTTTATATTATCATTATTAGATTTAGCAATAATGAACTACTAAAAGTCTCTTACAAAAAAACAAAGAAAGAAAAAAACACTACTAAACGTCAACAGAAGTTGGTCCCAGAGGGAGCCGAGTGGTATAGCCCAATCTCTAGAAGTAGATTTTCTTCTACATTTATCAATGTTTTATCACAAAAGTAGAGGACATTCTTCTTTCTGTTCTTTTATCTCCTTCTGTCTCTTGTTACAAATCCATTTGAGCAGAACTTGCACGGTTACCTCACAAAAGAACCAAAATGGTTGTCACCAGCAGAGATGAAGCTCCAGCAACGCTCAAGCCGAAGTATGACAGAGCAAGTGAGTTGAAGGCTTTTGATGACACAAAGCTCGGTGTTAAAGGACTTGTAGATGCTGGGGTTACTGAGATACCTCGTATATTCTATAATCCACCGGACGACATGGACAACTCAGCTTCCGGTGACACCCAGTTTAGTATTCCCGTCATAGATGTCCAAGGCATCGAGAAAGATGCAATAAAGCGCAAGAAGATTGTTGAAAGCATTCGCGATGCATCGGAGACGTGGGGTTTCTTTCAGCTGGTCAATCACGGGATCCCTGTGAGCGTTCTGGAGGAGATGAAGGAAGGGGTGCGTAGGTTTAATGAGCAAGATAATCAGGTGAAGAAAGGGTTCTATACCCGCGATCTCCTGAGACCAGTGGTGTATAACAGCAACTTTGATCTGTATTGCGCTCCGGCGACTAATTGGAGGGATACTTTTTATTGTCTAATGGCACCTAATCCCACAAAGGCAGAGGACTTGCCAGCTGCATGCGGGTATGTGATTAATGTGCAATATATAATCCACTGGATTATTGTTAAGATTAATTAGTCATTTAAATTCAAAAAAGATTGTATGAATTTCTGATAAACTCATTTGCTGATCAACTGAATTATGATCTAAATTTATGACCACCTAATTAATGTGCATCTGCCTGTAGAGATATACTGGAGCAGTACACGAAGCTGGTGATGAAGTTGGGGATTTTATTGTTGGAGTTATTATCAGAGGCTTTGGGGCTGAACCCAAACCACCTAAATGAGATTGGCTGCAGTGAGGGGCTTGCGGTTGTGTGCCATTACTATCCTGCTTGCCCCCAGCCGGAGTTAACATTGGGCACAACCAAGCATACAGACCATCATTTCCTCACTCTTCTTCTACAAGACCACATTGGTGGCCTCCAAGTTCTTCATCAGGACAAGTGGGTCGACGTCCCTCCGGTGCCAGGGTCTCTAGTGGTTAACATTGGAGATCTTCTGCAGGCAAGTCTTCTCATTAACACCTTATTTCATTCAATTATAGTAATGAAACTTGATATTCGAATCAAGAATGATCCTTTTTGGCTGCAGCTAATTTACAAGTTTTTTTCCCTTTGGTTTTTTCAGCTTATAACAAACGATAGGTTTAAAAGCATTGAACACAGAGTATTGGCAAACAGGGTAGGGCCTAGAGTATCTGTGGCTAGCTTCTTCTCCACGGGTCGTCGGCCAACCTCAAAACTCTATGGACCCATCAAAGAGTTATTATCAGCAAACAATCCTCCAAAGTATAGGGAAACCACAGTGAGCAACTATGCTAAGTACTTCAGTGAAAAAGGCCTTGATGGGACTTCTGCGCTGCCGCATTTTAGGCTCTAAACTCCAATATAACATATATGAATAAATGGTTTGTGAGTTGGATTTCCCATTTATATTTTCCATCTACTTTGTGAGCTAAAAGATAATGTGGCACTTTTCTGTAATGTATTTACTAAACAAGTAAACAGTTGTAAGTATTCTGGCTTCCTACTTTGGCGAGCAGCCGTGTGTTGTTATTAATAGAGTAAGTCTATATATAAGACTATAATAAGAGAAGCCTACTATACAATAATTGTAATTGAACTACATCTCTACCTTATATCTATTTCTTGATTATCGTGGTCATATTTATCTCTTTCATTCTTCCCTTGGTGCATACGGTTGTGTTTAAGAGGGAAAAGACGGTTACGATTACCTGTTAGTAAAATTCGCAAAAAAAAAAAAAAAAAAAAAAGAAAAAAACCAAAATAATGTTGTTTATATGGTAATGTGATAAAATCAAAATTTAATAGTAATTTTTTGTACTACTTTCAAAGAATGTGAAAGTGAGAGGTACTTATTATTTCCTCTATGGAAATAAAGACAGCCGCATTTCATGACTTTCATTTTTTTTTATAACTTTTGGAGTGAGAATTTTTTTTTTTTTTTTTTTTTTTTTTTTTTTTTTTTTTTTTTAAAGAATAATAATAAGAATTGATTGTTGTAAAATAAATGAGAATGAAATTTTAAAATTTTTTGTGAGAAATGTAAAGGATTTGCCAAACACGGCACTGACTAAAAGTCACTAGGAAACCAACAATCTTTCTGTATAATAAAATCAAGTGACAGCTCAACAATATCTTATAATTTTTCTCCTAAAAATGGTGAATTTGCTTTTGTCCAGACTATAATTGGCATCAGAATTGAGCAGAACCTCACAGAAGAACCAAAATGGTGGTCACCAGCAAAGATGAAGTTCCAGCAACGCTGAAGCCAGAGTATAACAGAGCAAGTGAGTTGAAGGCTTTTGATGACACAAAGCTCGGCGTTAAAGGACTTGTGGATGCTGGGATTACTGAGATCCCTCGCATATTCCATCACCCACCGGACACCTTGGACAACTCATCTTCCGGTGACACCCAGATTAGTATTCCTGTCATAGATCTCCAAGGCATCGACAAAGATGTAATAAAACGCAAGAAGATTGTTGAAAGCATTCGCGATGCATCGGAGACGTGGGGTTTCTTTCAGCTGGTCAATCACGGGATCCCTGTGAGCGTTCTGGAGGAGATGAAGGAAGGGGTGCGTAGGTTTAATGAGCAAGATAATCAAGTGAAGAAAGGGTTCTATACGCGCGACCCCATGAAACCGGTGGTGTATAACAGCAACTTTGATCTGTATAGCTCTCCAGCGACTAATTGGAGGGATACATTTTTTTGTCAAATGGCACCTAATCGCCCAAAGCCAGAAGACTAGCCAGTTGTATGCAGGTATGTGATTTGCAATATATAATCGATCCACTGGAATATTATTGTTGAGATCTGGGCATATAAATTCAATGGAAAAATCAAATTTAGTCTTAAAGTTTTTATGCGATTTTAATTTATTCTTAATTCTCTCATGAAGGGAGGCTGCCCGTCTATAATCAAATTTAGTTCTAAGAATATTTTATAATCTCAATTGCTCAACTAAATTATATCACATAATTTTTGAATTAGATGATGTGATATTGATTTGAATTGTGATTAATTAGGGACTTTTGGTCAATGGTAGCTAGACCATGGCGTACGCCGTACGAGTATCACCTTCTCTAATTACTTTTTAATCAATTTTCTTACTTGTCACACTAACAATAATGGACTTGTTTGCCGATTTTTTTTTTTTTTTATTATATATATATATATATATATATGGGTGTAGAGATATACTACAGCAGTACTCGAAGCTGATGATGATGGTGGGGATTTTATTGTTCAAGTTATTATCAGAGGCACTTGGGCTGAACCCAAGGCACCTAAATGAGATTGATTGCAGTGAGGGGCTTGCGATTCTGTGCCATTACTATCCGGCTTGCCCACAGCCAGAGTTAACATTGGGCACAACCAAGCATGCAGACAATGACTTCGTCAATGTTCTTCTACAAGACCACATTGGTGGCCTCCAAGTTTTTTACCAGGACAAGTGGGTCGACATCCCTCCGGTGCCAGGGGCTCTAGTTGTTAACATTGGAGATCTTCTACGGGCAAGTCTTCTCTTATGCTTATGTTTCTTCAGGTGTATTGTTGTTGGATCATACTTGTAAAAAAAAAAAAAAAAAAAAACTCCAAATTTTAATTTCATACATATCATATGGTCCTGTAATAGGCGCTTCCAAATGGGCTTAATGTGTGATATTAGGACTTGGGATTTGAAGCATTGGGTCAAGAGTAATTTTAGAAGTTCTTCTTATATCATTTTAAAAATGAGATGGCTTTTAAAATCACCATTTGATCAAAATTTACATCATTTTTAAAGTGACACAAGAGTGACTTCTAATACTATTCATGAACGGAAGGTCAATTTTAATTCCATACATATATACCATGTGGTGGCTTGTACCTCTTTCTTCTTCAAAAGCTTTAGTTTTAATTTAATACATACTTGTGCAAGGTGTGAGCATGGATGAAAGTCCTTAAAGTAAGGAGCAAAAAGTCCATGGCATGGGCTTGGACAAGAATTGTGGAATAGGGACAAAATTGCAAAAGTGTGAGCCTTGTTAGGGAGATTGATATAGAGGAATCTTTTAATGAGCCCATAATATACCATGTTGAGGCATCATGTAACTCAAAAGTTTAAGCCTATAAGTTTGGGTACAACTATATTATATTAACCATTCAAACTTGTGAGTCGTGACACCTTTTCTAATGTGAAAGTCATTCTTTTTATGTACACTCACACGTGTAAACTCACCAATTTTTCCTGCATGAGTCTGTCACCACATTGTTACACTCCCCCTCAAACAAAAGCTTTTTTATTTATTTATTTTTTTTAATTTCTAGGCTATATGGGATTGTTTGCACCATGCACCTTTGTCACTACTATGGAGACTTTCATTTAATTTACATCCATGCCATATATCTTTGCCCCTTATTCCAAGGACCCTCATCCATGCTCACACTTTCACTACAAAAATTCGAGGGATTAGTAACTTCCCATTGGTGATGTGTCAATGGCCAACAACATCACTAATGGGTTGGTGATGTGGGTGACATGTTAAAAAACCATTGGTCGAGAATGGGAATTGGTGATGTGTGGATTGACCACACGTCACCCACCAGAAGGTGATCAAGTGCCATGTGTGGCACGTCATCAATTATAGGGAGAGAAATGTTAGGGATCAATAAGTTCTCTATATTTGGCCTATATTCTCTTTCAATTTTTTTGTTTTATTTTTCCTTTTTTCGAAATATTGTTTAATGGTTTTTTAAATTGGTTTGGTGACGTTTGAAAAAACCTTGCACTGTAAACATGTTACTAAATTACTAGTTTTTTTGTAGTGTTTGCACCCCTGTCTACTGTGCCACTCCACTTACACTTGCACTTTCCTACAAGGATTAAGATAGAATAGTTATAATTGGTTTTCCCCTCTAATTTTTTTATATTAGAAAAAAAGAAAAAGGTCAAAAGTCGATTCACTTGCATTTTTGAAGGATCATAAATGAAATACATGATTCTAACTAACTCTGTTGCAGTGCAGCTAAATTTCTTTTGTATTTGTCAATTTTGATGCTCCAAAATCAAGAATGATCCTTTCTGGCTGCAGCTAATTTACAAGTTTTTTCCCTTTGGTTTTTCCAGCTTATAACAAACGACAGGTTTAAAAGTGTTGAACACAGAGTGTTGGCAAACCGGGTAGGGCCCCGAGTATCTGTGGCGAGCTTCTTTTCCACGGCTGCTCTGCCAACCTCAAAACTTTACGGACCCATCAAAGAGTTATTATCGGAAGACAATCCTCCAAAGTACAGGAAAACCACAGTGAGTGACTATGTTGCCTATTACAGAAAGAAAGGTCTTGATGGGACTTCTGCATTGCCACATTTTAAGCTCTAAACTCCGGTATGAAGCTTGTACGTGCAGTGATGTTTATGTGCCAAATCAAAATCTTTGCCATTCTGTATCCTTAAATAAATGGGTCTTAATTAAAGTGATGACTTCTCAGTCTTTTTATGGCTAATTGATATATATATTGTCAAAAGAATTTACTTTCAATGAAGTTTATCTACTATACAATTATAATTTCTGGAAATGACAAAAAAAAAAGAAAAAAAAAAAGAAAGAATTTTGCTCAACCAAGCAGGTAAACACCATGCATTAATAAGCGTTTTAGATAAATTTATTGAGGTTGAATAAATTAGATATTAGAGTTCTAATTGAGGTTTAATTTACGAATTTGATATACTGAATAACCCCTATCAAACAGTAAATTCAAATTTAAGTGAGGTTTAATTGAGGTTTAATTTACGAATTTGTTTTTCTAATTGCAATAACTTTACGAAAGTTTTATCCGTTTTTAATACGAGATCTACGGTCAATTTCCTTGCCTAGAGAAGAATAACCCTCATTTAAAAAAGAAAAAAGAATTGGTCGTAGAGGGAGCCGACAAAATTCATTAAATTGCTTTCTTTACATTTCTGGTCAAAAACAGCTCGAAAATATTTGTATATGATAAGGTCCATTTGAGCAGAACTTCCAGGGCTACCTCACAAAAGCACAGAAATGGTTGTTACCGGCAGAGATGAAGTGCCAGCAACGCTGAAGCCAGACTGTAATAGAGCAAGTGAGTTGAAGGCTTTTGATGACACAAAACTCGGCGTTAAAGGACTTGTAGATGCTGGGGTTACTGAGATCCCTCGTATCTTCCATCACCCACATGACGACTTGGACAACTCAGCTTCCGGTCACACCCAAATTAGTATTCCTGTCATAGATCTCCAAGGCATCGACAAAGATGTAATAAAGCGCAAGGAGATTGTTGAAAGCATTCGCGATGCATCGGAGACGTGGGGTTTCTTTCAGCTGGTCAATCATGGGATCCCTGTGAGTGTTTTGGAGGAGATGAAGGAAGGGGTGCGTAGGTTTCATGAGCAGGATACTCAAGTGAAGAAAGAGTTGTATACGCGCGACCCCATGAGACCGGTGCTGTACAACAGCAACTTTGATCTGTATAGCGCCCCGGCGACTAATTGGAGGGATACTTTTATTTGTCAAATGGCACCTGATTCCCCAAAGCCAGAAGACTTGCCAGCTGCATGCGGGTATGTGATTAATTTGCAATATATACATTCACTGGATTATTTTCATTCGATTTTAATTTTAGTCCATAATTTATTTTTTATATTTTTTTTCTTCCGAAAATTATGTTCTTAATCAATAGTTTACCACGTTGGACTCATCGGTTAATGCCACGTGACTTTTGTTAGTTATGCCATATGCCAATTGTACATGCCATTTTACTATACCTATCAAATTTTTACATATATAGTTAGTTTAAATTATAAATATGGAAAATGCTAGGCTTACAAACATATTTTATAAAAAACTTTTTACAAATTGATGTGGCATAATATGATTGAGTTTCTCAAAATTTGAATTTATCTCATATACAATCATGTTGTATCACATCAGTTTGTAAGTTTTTTTTTTTTTGTAAAATGTGTTTGTAAGCCTAACGATTAACATTCCTCTATAAATATACATTAAATTGGTAAGCAATCACCTCTCACATAGGCCAAGGATTGTGAGGGGTACGGCCACTCTTTTCTAAGAGGGGCGGTCACCCCTTTATGAGGGATTGCCTCTTATAGGAGAAGAGTTGCCCATCATAGAGAAGGATGACCATCGGTGGTCACCCTTTGCCCTCACCAAAGGGTATCATCCCTCATCTGGTAGGGGGCGGCTCCCTCAGCAGTTAGTGGTGTTTGGCCGCCCCTAGACCACTTTTTTTTTTTTTGTAAATATTTTTTATTTAAGGTATATTTATAATTTAAAGTAATTGTACTACGTTATATGTTTAGTTAACACATAACATATCAAACGAGAGTGATGTGAAATTTATTGGTTGATCTAACATACTATCAATTAATTGGACGATAGGTTGATAAGAGAAACTATTTGAAATTAAAAAAAAAAAAAAAAAATCCCTTAAAAACCTAAATGTCAAATTGAATACTTATGGATTAAATTGAAAGTTGCATGAAAATTATAAAAAACGACCTTAATTAAAGATTGTACTAATATTCAATCAATATCTTATAATACCATTTGCTCAACTAAATTATATCACATACATCTAGAGTAGATTGACATAGGAAGTAATTCAGCCATCATTTTTGAATGAGATGGTGTGATCTAGATTTGAATTCTAATTAATTAATTAAGGTACTTTATTTTGGTCAATGGTAGATGATCATGGCATGGAATGCGTCCGAGTAACACCTTCACTTATTTTAAACAATTTTTTAACTTATCACTAATAATGATGGTATCTTCCATAGAAAGCGTCCAAATGCGGCATTATCATGGAAATATGACCCCTTGTTTTTTTCAGCTCCTCAAGCTTCCGGTCTAATTGTAATGCATTTTCAAACTTTAAAAATCCCAGTTTGGTGGGTTAATGGAAATTTTATGGGAACAATGTAGTTTTCTTTTTCTTTTTTTTTTTTTTTCTTTTTTCAATCACGTTTTTCTTTCGTAATGATAGCTAGCTTTTGCACTCTTAAATGCGCTTATAATATATTTACATGCCTGTAAATTCGTAGAGATATACTGGAGCACTACTCGAAGGAAGTGGGGAAGTTGGGGATTTTATTGTTCGAGTTATTATCAGAGGCACTTGGGCTGAACCCAAAGCACCTAAATGAGATTGATTGCAGTGAGGGGCTTGTGGTTCTGTGCCATTACTATCCCGCTTGCCCACAGCCGGAGTTAACATTGGGCACAACCAAGCATGCAGACAATGATTTCCTCACTCTTCTTCTACAAGACCACATTGGTGGCCTCCAAGTTCTTCATCAGGACAAGTGGGTCGATATCCCTCCTGTGCCAGGGGCTCTAGTGGCTAACATTGGAGATCTTCTACAGGCAAGTCTTTACGTCATTCTTTGATGCTTTAAAATCAAGAATGATCCTTTTTGGCTGCAGCTAATTTACAAGGTTTTTATTTTTATTTTTATTTTTTTCAGCTTATAACAAACGATAGGTTTAAGAGCGTTGAACACAGAGTATTGGCAAACCGGACAGGGCCCAGAGTATCTGTGGCGAGCTTCTTTTGCACGGGTTTTCAGCCAACCTCAAAACTTTACGGACCCATTAATGAGTTATTATCAGCAGACGATCCTTCAAAGTATAAGGAAACCACAGTAAGAGACTATGTTGTGTTCTACAATGAAAAAGGCCTGAATGGAACTTCTGCGTTGCCACATTTCAGGCTCTAAACTCCAATAATAGAGATGAACATGTGGTTAATTTGTAAGCTAAATAAAGTGGCACTTTTCTGTGACATATTTGCCATATGCTAATTAAGCTTGAGAAGTGAATAAATTATGTGCTATGTTTGAAGGCCAAATCAAATCTTTGTTCATCGATCTGTAACCTCAAATAAATGTATCTTGAAGCAATGAATTCTCAAATATATGTTTAATCAGAGCAATGACTTCTCGAATGGGCAGCATTGGGGGCAGCAAAAGCATCCAATTGTGTTGCTTTCTTCACAACATCTTGCCTTCTTCACCCTGCCGGCCGCCTTAGCCACCTCATTGCTTGCCTCAATGTCCATTGTGTTGTTCCTCAGAATTGGCTTAGTTCTCGTATTGGATTTTTTCAAAGCTTCATCTACTTTCCTTTTTCAGTTTTGGCCCTCAACACGCTCGTCCACCGTCTTCTTTGGCCTTCGAGCTTCTAGCTTCCTGTCCACGTACGGCTGTTGCTGTGTTTTAGGACTTTAATTTTGTTTTTCTTATGGTATTTTCCTTTGTATTCAGGGGCGGAACTACATGGCCCCTTCGGGGCCCAGCCCTTAAAATTTTTAAAAAAGTCCTTAAATTTTTTAATTTTGCCCCCCAAACTTCATTTACCCATAATTTTTTTAATTTTGTCCCCCCAAACTCTAAATGCTAATTCTGCCCCTATTTGTGTTCATGTTTTTGTTGTCTTGTTTGAGCTTTGCTTTAGTCTCCATGCTCTTGTGTTGTTTTGTAAGGTGGAGACTTTTTCTTTTGGCTCCAATCCAACCTCTTTCAGTGCTAGTTTGTTTGTTGTGCTCCTTGCGAAGGTTCGTGTAAGTCTATGCGGCCTCATACCCTTTGCTAGCTGTCCTTTGTAGCCGTTTTTGTTCTCTTATTGGTCGAGTCATTTATTTGATCTATTTTCATTGGTTACTTTGTTACTTGTTTTTTGCACTATTTTCTAGTTGTTGTTTAGGTTGCGCACTCTTTTTTATGTTCTTTTCTATTGTGATTTCTCCTTTTCCGTTCCCCGTATATATAGAATAGATAGATAAAAATAAAAAATAAAAAATAAAAAATGAGAGCGACATTGTTGTCTTCTAAGGCCAATTATATATGCAAATGTCGCTATAAGCTTCCAAATTATTATCCTTTTGTTTTTTCGTGAGCATCTAAATAATTGTCCTATTTATTATTATTAGTTTTTATTATCGTCTTATATATGTAACCTTGACGTAACGTTCATGAACTTTAAAGTACTAGCAAGACTTATTTATCTACAAAGCGTCCCTAATGCTAGTTAGAGGCTCAAATCTGCAAAAGGTTGTTGTCAGCCACTACGTCACAGACTCACAAGGCCGCTACAATATTATTGTTGATCTTTCAAGTGGCAGCTGATAATGACGAATTATCTAACACACACCATTATTGACTTTTAAAAAGCCAAACCTCTTAGACTTACGTCATCACTCAAGTGGAATGCAGCAGGTAATGATGGATTATCTGATATACAACATTATTGACCTAATTTGAAAAAGCCATATGGTTCCTTATAGAAGCTTCTATTATATATATATATATATATATATATAGGATTATATTCATATATTTTTTTTTTTTATATTCATATTTGATGTGTAATATTCCTTAATAATCCGTGCATGTAATGGGAAAAAAATCTTTATATGTATATACAAAAGGCTTGGTTCTCAAAAGTAACTTAATCAGCTAGAACTACATTTAATGAAGCAGATGTCACTAGTTCAAATCTCCATTTCCCTCTTGTGCGGGTATGTAAAACAAAAAAAGAAGTCTATTTTGAATTCTCGTATTGCATGCACAGAAAATAAATAAGAAATTTTGCTATTCATTATTCTCAAGTATTGTCCATCTCCTAGCATTTTCTTAGTTTTTTAATTTTTTTTTAATTTTTTTTAAAAATAAATGAATGTGAATATGCCACACATACAAGAATGATCGGACATCAACATTTAAAAATGCTAAATAATATTTCTCAAAATAAATTGGAGGCCTGTACTAGCTCCCACTGGACAGCCACTTAAAGACAGGACTCAGGAGCACTAAACATGTTGCAGCATGCGTAAATCAATCAAGATGAGTTCTGCACGTATTTATAATTTTATAAATTAATTACAGCATATATTCTAATGTTCGATCTAGTTTTAGCATGTTTTTTTATGAGTCACGGCTGTGCTGAGCACCTACAATTGGTCCTGGATTATAGTGCTGAAATTTATTTCTTTAGATTTCTTGTCACTCTCATCATTATAGTCTATAGAGAAGAAAAAAAAAAAAGAAAAAAAAAAATTATCTCCTTGTGTCCTTTATTACGTACTGCTTAATTATATTGATTTATATAGCATGTGGTCCATTTGAGCGAAACTTGAGAAGGAAAATGGTTGCTACCGGTACCAGCAGAGATGAAGTTCCGGCCACATTGAAGCCGGACTATGACAGAGCAAGTGAGTTGAAGGCTTTTGATGACACAAAACTCGGCGTTAAAGGACTTGTAGATGCTGGGGTTACTGAGGTCCCTCGTATATTCTATCAACCGCCGGATGACTTCGACAAGACATCAGTACTTTCCGGCGACACCCACTCTAGTATTCCTGTCATAGACCTCGAAGGCATCGACAAAGATGTAACAAAGCGCAAGGAGATTGTTGAAAGACTCGGTGAGGCATCGGAGACATGGGGTTTCTTTCAGGTTGTCAATCATGCGATCCCTGTGAGTGTTCTGGAGGAGATGAAGGAAGGTGTGCGTAGGTTTTTTGAGCAAGATGATGAGGTGAGGAAAGAGTTGTATACGCGCGACCTCACGAGAAAGTTGGTGTACAACAGCAACTTTGATCTCTATAGCGCACAGGCAACCTGTTGGAGGGATACATTTCTTTGTATAATGGCTCCTGATCCCCCCAAGTCAGAAGACTTGCCAGCTGCATGCAGGTACATATATATATATATATATATGACGTCACGTGCATTAATTCATAATCCACTGGATTAAATTGTTAAGACCTTCGAGTTTATAATATTTCTTCCAATATTGAAAATTGCAGAGATATAATGGAAGAGTACTCGAAGCAATTGATGAAGTTTGCAATTATATTGCTGGAGTTGTTATCGGAGGCTCTTGGGCTGAAACAAAACCACCTAAATGAGATTGACTGCGGTGAGGGTGTTGCGGTTCTGTGCCATTACTATCCGGCTTGCCCGCAGCCAGAGTTAACAATGGGGGCGGGCATGCATACTGACAATGATTTCTTCACTGTGCTTCTACAAGACCATATTGGTGGCCTCCAAGTTTTTTACCAGGACAAGTGGATCGACATCCCTCCGGTGCCAGGGGCTCTGGTGGTTAACATTGGAGATCTTCTACAGGCAAGTTTTCACATTATTCATGTATTTTCTCTCGTATTTAATTTCTTTCATTTTATATTTACACTTCATATATATTTATTAATATAGTTTGTGATTACATGCGTGTGAAGCATTCAAGGTGATGCAGCGTGGTGTAGTGGTTCGTAGATTTAACAATCACACAAAGTACAACTCTTCCACAAACCCAAGAATAATAAAGGATTTGTAGGGAAATTAAAGAAAAACACTTTCTAAAATATTTTTATTGATAGAAAACTGATAAAACAACATACTAGCTAGCTAGCCTCTCATGCCGTCTTAATTTATTAAGCTTAAATATTATAAAATAGTGTCATAACCCTAAAAATTAAGAGATATTTTGAACTTAATTAATCGATTGAGCGGCTTCTTATTTCGAAACCCCTAATTTTAAAATGCCCAACAAAAAAAAAAACCCTAAAACCTTAATAAACCATCCTTAATTAGTTGATCAAGCATCTATCAAATGAATGCCTTTATTTTTTATTTTTTTATTTTTAAATATATTGAGACTTGATGCAACATTCTCGGTCGATAGAGAATCTATATATATAGATATCTACCGAGCTTCCCCAACTACACTGTTGAACTTAATTTTATTGACATTATGTTTTGATCTAATAGTAAACGTTAGAATTAATTGAAAAATCTTCATGAAATATAATTTTGTAAACCTTTGAATAATATTTTCAACGCCACCAAAATTGTCTTCATATGATATTAAAATCACAACATATAACGTACCATTTTGGTCGAAATGGTTATATCTTCATGTGATTTATAATTATAATTATCATCATCTCACTGAAGTAAAAGACTTCCAACATGGGAAGAATTTCTAGCTTGGAAGGATCGTTTGTGTAGAGGAAACCAAAAACATGTTATTACACATTAATGATGATACATTAACGTACACTTGATAATTTTGTTCACTCGTGTGTGGTCCAGCTAAATATTTCTCGTGTATATCTCAATTTTGCCGTAGCTAATTAATTAATTACAATTAATTTTCCCATTGGTTTTTTCAGCTTATAACAAATGATAGGTTTAAAAGCGGTGGACACAGAGTATTGGCAAATCGGGCAGGGCCAAGAGTATCTGTGGCCAGCTTTTTTTGCACAGGTCTTCGGGAAACCTCAAAAGTTTACGGACCTATCAAGGAGTTGTTGTCGGAGGATAATCCTCCAAGGTATCGGGAAACAACGGTGAGAGACTATTGTTCCTCCTTTGATGAAACAGACCTTGATGGGACTTCTGCGCTGCCACGTTTCAGGCTTTGAATTCCGGTAATATTGGCCGGAGATAAAGAAATCATGACATCAATAAATGTGGTTTTTGAGTTGGATTTCCGATATTATTAAGTTCAGCCTAGTTTGTGAATAAAGATCTATGTATAAACAATGTGCATATATTTGGAAAATAATTTAAATTGTTTATATAATTCAATATTTCAATTGGATTATTATTTTTTTTTCCTACACTTATCATTTGATTATGTCAAATCGTGCAGAAGCAGGTTACACTTCTACACTTTCTCAAAGAGAGCTCAACACAATAATATCTGAAAACTCACTATTATTAATAAAATTCTGACTCTGTTATCTTATATATATATAAAGAAAGAAGATGCTCAATCAAGACTGATCGGCCACACAAACACAAATTTTAGGCTAAGGTTATATGGAACAAGAGGACAAATATATTCCTCCAATATAACTAATTGATATTCTTCGGTTCAAATGAATTGGAAAAATTCCTAATTCCATAGTGCAGTATAATCATACTTATTTGACTGTTTCTATCATTCTTTTGTTGGAGTTGAATGGGCTATCGAGCAAGCGAAGCTTCTCTAGCCAATATATAGTGCTTGATGTTAATGAATCGTGTATATGTTTTATTGCATAAATAAATTGAGGAAAAAAAAAAATACTTAGAAGGAATTTTTTTATATTAGTTTTAGAACCAATGAGTAAAAGTAGTTCAAATAAGACCATAGTTGGCATGGGAAGTTCACTAACAATCGTGAAAATTCTCAAAACAAACGCTAGAAGGAGGGCTTGAACCTCCGACCTTGTGGTTAACAGCCACACGCTCTAGCCAACTGAGCTATTCCAGCTTTTGTTGGCGAATGGTCGTTATACAATAGTAATAAAGTTAAAACATTACCAACCTTCTGATGGGCTATATTTTCTCCTCGCTTACCCATTTAATCGTTATAGGCTATAGCCCTGTCTAAAATCATACTAAATTTTTGGAGTAATTCTTTTTTAATAGAATATGTACGATTGTCTTATAATTAGGACTACAATGAAAATTGTTTTTGAGGGTAATTCAATTGATTATCGATCACACCTCATGAAATAAGAGATGACTAATTTTTAATGTTGTATGACAAATATAAACGAGTATACTAAATAACATTATTTATTAAATTGCAACAAAAATGAAGACTAGTAATTATATATGATTTATGTTTCCTAGAAATATATATATATATAAAATTTACGGGTGTATTACAGTATCCTCCTTTTATAAATGAAAAAAAAAATAATAATAAAAACACATGAATTGTGGTCTTCTTGTAACGAAAGACGAGTGTGATATTCAATTCATTCATGTAGAAAAGGTATTTTTCTCCAGATGCATAGGGCGCTTTATTATTGTTAGAACAGTTTTCAACACGGTGCATGCGCTTTCTTCGGGATCTTCAATACGTCGTCATGCACTTCAAATCACTACAAAAAAGACAGCATTGTCAAGGGGGTCCCTGGGGAACCGGGGACACTCCGATGCCAAAGTCAGATAGTTTCTAAGAGAAATATTATGCTTCAGTGCACAATAATTCAATACGTTTAATAATATGTGTGATTATATTTCAGGATTCAAGATATCTTAGTACCTTGTGTCGGGGCCTATTTATAGGCTCGGAGAGATGAAGTAGACTTGGACTGGATCTTCTTATTTGAATTGGTTTGAAAGTCCAGAATTGAGATAGAACTCAACAGCTATCATGTAGAGATAATCTTGAGTAGTCATCTTGTAAAGATAAATAGGACGTCTTTATTCCAATATTATCCTAATTGGAATATAAGACTATCAATTAATTAAATAGTCCTTGCTATTTAATTAATATCTTCATGGGCCTATCCTTGGCCATTGGGCCCAGAATTTGGTGGGCTTGTAGTGTGAATTTATTC
>NC_081544.1:25157585-25162738 GCF_901000735.1 Corylus avellana
TTTACAAACTGATCGGCTAAATTTGTATACCATAATAAGGCCCATTTGAGTAGAGCCTCACAGAAGAACCAAAATGGTCGTCACCAGCAGAGATGAAGTTCCTGCAACGCTGAAGCCAGAGTATAACAGAGCAAGTGAGTTGAAGGCTTTTGATGACACAAAGCTCGGCGTTAAAGGACTTGTGGATGCTGGGATTACTGAGATCCCTCGCATATTCCATCACCCACCGGACACCTTGGACAATTCATCTTCCGGTGACACCCAGATTAGTAATATTCCTGTCATAGATCTCCAAGGCATCGACAAAGATGCAATAAAACGCAAGAAGATTGTTGAAAGCATTCGCGATGCATCGGAGACGTGGGGTTTCTTTCAGCTGGTCAATCACGGGATCCCTGTGAGCGTTCTGGAGGAGATGAAGGAAGGGGTGCGTAGGTTTAATGAGCAAGATAATCAAGTGAAGAAAGGGTTCTATACGCGCGACCCCATGAAACCGGTGGTGTATAACAGCAACTTTGATCTGTATAGCGCTCCAGCGACTAATTGGAGGGATACATTTTTTTGTCAAATGGCACCTAATCCCCCAAAGCCAGAAGACTTGCCAGTTGTATGCAGGTATGTGATTTGCAATATATAATCGATCCACTGGAATATTGTTGTTGAGATCTGGGCATGTAAATTCAATGGAAAAATCAAATTTAGTCTTTTAAGTTTTTATGCGATTTTAATTTATTCTTATTCTCTCATGAAGGGAGGCTGCCCGTCTATAATCAAATTTAGTTCTAAGAATATTTTATAATCTCAATTGCTCAACTAAATTATATCACATAATTTTTGAATTAGATGATGTGATATTGATTTGAATTGTGATTAATGAGGGACTTTTGGTCAGTGGTAGCTAGACCATGGCGTACGAGTATCACCTTCTCTAATTACTTTTTAATCAATTTTCGTACTTGTCACTAACAATAATGGACTTATTGTTTGCCCATTTTTTTTTTAAATTTTTTTTTTTTTTTTTAATAAAGAAGTAAAAGTATATATATATATATATATATGTGGGTGTAGAGATATACTACAGCAGTACTCGAAGCTGATGATGAAGGTGGGGATTTTATTGTTCGAGTTATTATCAGAGGCACTTGGGCTGAACCCAAAGCACCTAAATGAGATTGATTGCAGTGAGGGGCTTGCGATTCTGTGCCATTACTATCCGGCTTGCCCACAACCAGAGTTAACATTGGGCACAACCAAGCATGCAGACAATAACTTCGTCAATGTTCTTCTACAAGACCACATTGGTGGCCTCCAAGTTTTTTACCAGGACAAGTGGGTCGACATCCCTCCGGTGCCAGGGGCTCTAGTGGTTAACATTGGAGATCATCTACAGGCAAGTCTTCTCTTATTCTTGTGTTTCTTCAGGTGTATTGTTGTTGGATCATATTTATGACACCTTATTTCATTTAATTTTAGTAATGATACTTCATATTCATAAAAAAAATGACTCCAATTTTAATTTCATACATATCATATGGTCCTGTAATAGGCGCTTCCAAATGAGCTTAATGTGTGATATTAGGACTTGAAATTTGAATCAAGAGTAATTTTAAAAGTTCTTCTTGTTTCATTTTAAAAATAAGATGACTTTTAAAATTATTATTTGATCAAAATTCTATCGTAATTAATTATAAATCCAATAGTAATTTTAAAAGTCACATTATTTTTAGAGTGACTTCTAACACTATTCATGGACCGTCAATTTTAATTCCATACATATATACCATGTGGTGGCCTGTACCTCTTTCTTCAAAAACTTTAGTTTTAATTTAATACATATTTATGCAAGGTGTGTGCATGGATGAAAGTCCTTAGAGTGAGGGGCAAAAAGTCCATGGCATGGGCTTGGACAAGAATTGTGGAATAGGGAGAAAATTGCAAAAGTGTGAGCCTTGTTAGGGAGATTGATATACTGGAATCTTTTAATGGGCCCATAATATATCTTGTTGAGGCATCATGTAACTCAAAAGTTTAAGCCTATAAGTTTGGGTACAACTATGTTATATTAACCATTCAAGCTTGTGAGTCGTGACACCTTTCTAATGTGACTCATTCTTTTTATGTACACTCACATGTGTAAACTCAGCAATTTTTCTCACCTATATGAGTCCGTCACCACATTGTTACACTCCCTCTCAAACGAAAGCTCTTTTTTTAATTTAATTTAATTAATTAATTTATTTTTATTTTCTAGGCTATATGGGTTTGTTCGCACCATGTACCTTTGTCACTACTATTGAGACTTTCATTTAATTTATGTCCATGCCATGAATCTTTGCCCCTTATTCCAAGGACCCTCATCCATGCTCACGCTTTCACTACAAAACTTCAAGGGATTAGTAACTTCCCATTGGTGACCTGTCAATGGCCAAAAACGTCACTAATGGGTTGGTGACGTGGGTGACACGTTAAAAATCCACTGGTCGAGAATGGGAATTGGTGACATGTGGATTGACTACACATTAGCAATTGGTAAAACCCACCAGAAGGTGATCAAGTGCCATGTGTGGCAAGTCACCAATTATAAGGAGAGAAATGCTAAGGGTCAATAAGTTCTTTATATTTGACCCATATTCTCTTTCAATTTTTTTGTTTTATTTTTCCTTTTTTCGAAATTTTTTTTTAATGGTTTTTTAAATTGGTTTGGTGACGTTTGAAAAAACCTTAGACTGTAGACACGTCACTAAATTGCTAGTTTTTTTTTTGTTTTGTTTTTTTTTTTTTTTTGTAGTGTTTGCACCTTTGTCTGCTGTGCCACTCCACTTATACTTGCACTTTCATACATGGATTAAGGTAGAATAGTTATATTTGGTCTTCCCCTCTAACTTTTTTTATATTAGAAAAAAAAAAGGGTCAAAAGCCGAGTCACTTGCATTTTTAAAGGATCATAAATGAAATACATGATTCTAACTAACTCGGTTGCGGTGTAGCTAAATTTCTTTTGTATTTGTCAATTTTGATGCTCCAAAATCAAGAATGATCCTTTCTGGCTGCAGCAAATTTACAAGTTTTTTCCCTTTGATTTTTCCAGCTTATAACAAACGACAGATTTAAAAGTGTTGTACATAGAGTATTGGCAAACCGTGTAGGGCCTCGAGTATCTGTGGCGAGCTTCTTTTCCACAGCTATTCTGCCAACCTCAAAACTTTACGGACCCATCAAGGAATTATTATCAAAAGACAATCCTCCAAAGTATAGGGAAACTACAGTGAGTAACTATGTTGCCTATTACAGAAAGAAAGGCCTTGATGGGACTTCTGCGCTGCCGCATTTTAAGCTCTAAACTCTGGTAATAGAGTATCAGAGATGAATAAATGGCTTGTGAGTTGTATTTACCATATGCTAATGAAGCTTGCACGTGTAGTGATGTTTGTGTGCCAAATCAAAATCTTTGCCATTCTGTATCCTTAAATAAATGGGTCTTAAAGTGATTACTTCTCAGTCTTTTTATGGCTAATTGGTATATATATTGTTAAAAGAATTTACTTTCAATGACGTTTATCTACTATACAATTGTAATTTCTGGAAATGACAAAAAAAAAAAAAAAAAACATTTTGCTCAACCAAGCGGGTAAACACCATGCATTAATAAGCGTTTTAGATAAATTTATTGAGGTTGAATAAATTAGATATTAGAGTTCTAATTGAGGTTTAATTTACGAATTTGATATACTGAATAACCCCTAACAAACAGTGAATTCAAATATATAATTTTGTTTTTCTAATGGCAATAACTTTATGAAAGTTTAATCCGTTTTTAATACGAGAATTACGGTCCACTTCCTTGCCTAGTGAAGAATAACCCTCATTTAAAAAAGAAAAAAGAAAAAATCAACAGATGTTGGTCGTAGAGGGAGCTGACAAAATTCATTAGGCCTTATTTGGTAAAGGGGTTGGAGTTGGCTTAAACACTGTTCATCACAATTTCTCAAAAAAATCAATATCAAAACATTTTAATTTTTTCATTTTTTATATCACATCATTCACTTTTTATTATTATTCAAATAAAAAAATCACTACAAAACAAAACTTTTTCGCTTTTCCATACCACTTTTTCACTTTTTTATACAAAATATTCTTAGTTTCTTTTCACATAAATCTATATCAACTAAGGTGTCTAGGCCAACCCATTTACCAAACACCACCTAAATTGCTTTCTTTACATTTCTGGTCAAAAACAGCTCGAAAATATTTGTATATGATAACGTCCGTTAATTGAGCAGAACTTCCAGGGCTAGAGATGAAATGGTTGTTACCAGCACAGATGAAGTGCCAGCAACGCTGAAGCCAGACTGTAATAGAGCAAGTGAGTTGAAGGCTTTTGATGACACAAAACTCGGCGTTAAAGGACTTGTGGATGCTGGGGTTACTGAGATCCCTCGTATCTTCCATCACCCGCATGACGACTCGGACAACTCAGCTTCCGGTGACACCCAGATTAGTATTCCTGTAATAGATCTCCAAGGCATATATCGACAGAGATGTAATAAAGCGCAAGGAGATTGTTGAAAGCATTCGCGATGCATCGGAGACGTGGGGTTTCTTTCAGCTGGTCAATCGTGGGATCCCTGTGAGTATTTTGGAGGAGGTGAAGGAAGGGGTGCGTAGGTTTCATGAGTAGGATACTCAAGTGAAGAAAGAGTTGTATACGCCCGACCCCATGAGACCGGTGCTGTACAACAGCAACTTTGATCTGTATAGCGCTCCGGCGACTAATTGGAGGGATACTTTTATTTGTCAAATGGCACCTGATTCCCCAAAGCCAGAAGACTTGCCACCTGCATGCGGGTATGTGATTAATTTGCAATATATACATTCACTGGATTATTTTCGTTCGATTTTAATTTTAGTCCATAATTTTTTATTTTTTATTTTATTTTTTTTACTTTCGAACATTAAGTTCTTAATTAGGTTTTCTTAATTAATAGTTTACCACGTTGGACTCATCGGTTAATGCCACGTGACTTTTGTTAGCTACGCCATATGCCAATTGTACATGCCATTTTAATTTTTACATATATAGCTAGTTTAAATTATAAATATGGAAAATGCTAGGCTTGCAAACACATTTTACAATTTTTTTTTTTTTTACAAAC
>NC_081544.1:25162838-25167766 GCF_901000735.1 Corylus avellana
TCGAGCTTCTAGCTTCCTGTCCACGTACGGCTGTTGCTGTGTTTTAGGACTTTAATTTTGTTTTTCTTATGGTATTTTCCTTTGTATTCAGGGGCGGAACTACATGGCCCCTTAGGGGCCTAGCCCTTAAAATTTTTAAAAAAGTCCTTAAATTTTTTAATTTTGCCCCCCAAACTTCATTTACCCATAATTTTTTTAATTTTGTCCCCCCAAACTCCAAATGCTAATTCCGCCCCTATTTGTATTCATGTTTTTGTCGTCTTGTTTGAGCTCTTGCTTTAGTCTCCATGCTCTTGTGTTGTTTTGTAAGGTCGAGACTTTTTTTTTTTGGCTCCAATCCAACCTATTTCAGTGCTAGTTTGTTTGTTGTACGTGTTCCTTGCGAAGGTTCGTGTAAGTCTGTGCGGCCTCATACCCTTTGCTAGCTGTCCCTTGTGGCAGCTTTTGTTCTCTTATTGGGTCGAGTCATTTATTTGAACTATTTTCATTGGTTACATTGTTACTTGTTTTTTGCACTATTTTCTGGTTGTTGTTTAGGTTGCCCACTCTTTTTTATGTTCTTTTCAATTGTGATTTCTCCTTTCCCGTTCCCTATATATATATATATATATATATATATATATATGAGAGCGACATTGTTGTCTTCTAAGGCCAATTATATATGAAAATGTCGCTATAAGCTTCGAAATTATTATCCTTTTGTTTTTTCGTGAGCATCTAAATAATTGTCCTATTTATTATTATTAATTTTTATTATCGCCTTATATATATATAACCTTGACGTAACGTTCATGAACTTTAAAGTACTAGTAAGACTTATTTATCTACAAAGCGTACCTAATGCTAGTTAATTAGAGGCTCAAATCTGCAAAGGGTTGTGGTCAGCCACTACGTCACAGACTAACAAGGCCGCTACAATATTATTGTTGATCTTTCAAGTGGCAGCTGATAATGACGAATTATCTAATACACACCATTATTGACTTTTAAAAAGCCAAAACCTCTTAGACTACTTACGCCATCATTCAAGTGGAATGCAGCAGATAACATCTGATATACAACATTATTGGCCTAATTTGAAAAAGCCATATAAGGAACTTCTATTACAAAAATTGTTTATTTTATTTTATTTATTATTTTTTTTTAAAAAAAAAGAGGTTGGATATATATAACGTATAGCTAGCATATATAGGATTATATTCATATTTGATGTGTAATATTCCTTAATAATCCGTGTCATATATTCATATATATATATATATATATATATATATAAAAGGTTTATTTTAGTCCCTAAGAGGTAGCTCAATCAGTTGGGATCAAGCTTAATGAAGCGAAAGTTACTAGTTTAAATCTCATTCTACCTCTTGTGCGAACATAGTGCAGACATGTCAAAAAAAAAAAAAAAAAAAAAGAAGAGTTTATTCTGAATTCTCGTATTGCACAGAAAATAAATAAGAGATTTTGCTATTCATGCATCATTTCTCAAGTATTGTCATCTCCAAGCATTTTCTTTGTTTTGTTTTTTTAATTTTTTAAAAAAATGAATGAATGTGAATATGCCACATATACAAGAATGATAGGACATCAACATTTAAAAATGCTAAATAATATTTCTCAAAATAAATTGTAGGTCTGTACGTACTAGCTCCCATTGGACAGCCACTTAAGGACAGGACTCAGGAGCACGAAACATGTTGCAGCATGCGTAAATCAATCACATGAGAGGATGAGTTCTGCACGTATTTATAATTTTACAAATTAATTACAGCATATTTTTTAGCATGTTTTTTTATGAGTCACGGCTGTACTGAGCACTACTTGGTCCTGGAGCATAGTGGTGAAATTTATTTCTTTAGATTTCTTGTCACTCTCATCATTGTAGAGGAGAAGAAAAAAAAAAAAAAAAACTATCTCCTTGTGTCCTTTATTACGTACTGCTTAATTATATTGATTTATATAGCATGAGGTCCATTTGAGCGAAGCTTGAGAAGAAAAATGGTTGCTACCGGTACCAGCAGAAATGAAGTTCCGGCGACATTGAAGCCGGACTATGACAGAGCAAGTGAGTTGAAGGCTTTTGATGACACAAAACTCGGCGTTAAAGGACTTGTAGATGCTGGGGTTACTGAGGTCCCTCGTATATTCTATCAACCGCCGGATGACTTCGACAAGACATCAGTACTTTCCGGAGACACCCACTCTAGTATTCCTGTCATAGACCTCGAAGGCATCGACAAAGATGTAACAAAGCGCAAGGAGATTGTTGAAAGACTCGGTGAGGCATCGGAGACATGGGGTTTCTTTCAGGTTGTCAATCATGCGATCCCTGTGAGTGTTCTGGAGGAGATGAAGGAAGGTGTGCGTAGGTTTTTTGAGCAAGATGATGAGGTGAGGAAAGAGTTGTATACGCGCGACCTCACGAGAAAGTTGGTGTACAACAGCAACTTTGATCTCTATAGCGCACAGGCAACCTGTTGGAGGGATACATTTCTTTGTATAATGGCTCCTGATCCCCCCAAGTCAGAAGACTTGCCAGCTGCATGCAGGTACATATATATATATATATATATGACGTCACGTGCATTAATTCATAATCCACTGGATTAAATTGTTAAGACCTTCGAGTTTATAATATTTCTTCCAATATTGAAAATTGCAGAGATATAATGGAAGAGTACTCGAAGCAATTGATGAAGTTTGCAATTATATTGCTGGAGTTGTTATCGGAGGCTCTTGGGCTGAAACAAAACCACCTAAATGAGATTGACTGCGGTGAGGGTGTTGCGGTTCTGTGCCATTACTATCCGGCTTGCCCGCAGCCAGAGTTAACAATGGGGGCGGGCATGCATACTGACAATGATTTCTTCACTGTGCTTCTACAAGACCATATTGGTGGCCTCCAAGTTTTTTACCAGGACAAGTGGATCGACATCCCTCCGGTGCCAGGGGCTCTGGTGGTTAACATTGGAGATCTTCTACAGGCAAGTTTTCACATTATTCATGTATTTTCTCTCGTATTTAATTTCTTTCATTTTATATTTACACTTCATATATATTTATTAATATAGTTTGTGATTACATGCGTGTGAAGCATTCAAGGTGATGCAGCGTGGTGTAGTGGTTCGTAGATTTAACAATCACACAAAGTACAACTCTTCCACAAACCCAAGAATAATAAAGGATTTGTAGGGAAATTAAAGAAAAACACTTTCTAAAATATTTTTATTGATAGAAAACTGATAAAACAACATACTAGCTAGCTAGCCTCTCATGCCGTCTTAATTTATTAAGCTTAAATATTATAAAATAGTGTCATAACCCTAAAAATTAAGAGATATTTTGAACTTAATTAATCGATTGAGCGGCTTCTTATTTCGAAACCCCTAATTTTAAAATGCCCAACAAAAAAAAAAACCCTAAAACCTTAATAAACCATCCTTAATTAGTTGATCAAGCATCTATCAAATGAATGCCTTTATTTTTTATTTTTTTATTTTTAAATATATTGAGACTTGATGCAACATTCTCGGTCGATAGAGAATCTATATATATAGATATCTACCGAGCTTCCCCAACTACACTGTTGAACTTAATTTTATTGACATTATGTTTTGATCTAATAGTAAACGTTAGAATTAATTGAAAAATCTTCATGAAATATAATTTTGTAAACCTTTGAATAATATTTTCAACGCCACCAAAATTGTCTTCATATGATATTAAAATCACAACATATAACGTACCATTTTGGTCGAAATGGTTATATCTTCATGTGATTTATAATTATAATTATCATCATCTCACTGAAGTAAAAGACTTCCAACATGGGAAGAATTTCTAGCTTGGAAGGATCGTTTGTGTAGAGGAAACCAAAAACATGTTATTACACATTAATGATGATACATTAACGTACACTTGCTAATTTTGTTCACTCGTGTGTGGTCCAGCTAAATATTTCTCGTGTATATCTCAATTTTGCCGTAGCTAATTAATTAATTACAATTAATTTTCCCATTGGTTTTTTCAGCTTATAACAAATGATAGGTTTAAAAGCGGTGGACACAGAGTATTGGCAAATCGGGCAGGGCCAAGAGTATCTGTGGCCAGCTTTTTTTGCACAGGTCTTCGGGAAACCTCAAAAGTTTACGGACCTATCAAGGAGTTGTTGTCGGAGGATAATCCTCCAAGGTATCGGGAAACAACGGTGAGAGACTATTGTTCCTCCTTTGATGAAACAGACCTTGATGGGACTTCTGCGCTGCCACGTTTCAGGCTTTGAATTCCGGTAATATTGGCCGGAGATAAAGAAATCATGACATCAATAAATGTGGTTTTTGAGTTGGATTTCCGATATTATTAAGTTCAGCCTAGTTTGTGAATAAAGATCTATGTATAAACAATGTGCATATATTTGGAAAATAATTTAAATTGTTTATATAATTCAATATTTCAATTGGATTATTATTTTTTTTTCCTACACTTATCATTTGATTATGTCAAATCGTGCAGAAGCAGGTTACACTTCTACACTTTCTCAAAGAGAGCTCAACACAATAATATCTGAAAACTCACTATTATTAATAAAATTCTGACTCTGTTATCTTATATATATATAAAGAAAGAAGATGCTCAATCAAGACTGATCGGCCACACAAACACAAATTTTAGGCTAAGGTTATATGGAACAAGAGGACAAATATATTCCTCCAATATAACTAATTGATATTCTTCGGTTCAAATGAATTGGAAAAATTCCTAATTCCATAGTGCAGTATAATCATACTTATTTGACTGTTTCTATCATTCTTTTGTTGGGGTTGAATGGGCTATGGAGCAAGCGAAGCTTCTCTAGCCAATATATAGTGCTTGATGTTAATGAATCGTGTATATGTTTTATTGCATAAATAAATTGAGAAAAAAAAAAA
>NC_081544.1:25167866-25241407 GCF_901000735.1 Corylus avellana
GCAGCACCCTTTTCTTCTTTCTTTTCTTTTTTCTTTTCCTTTTCTCTCTCCTGCGGCCAGCACCTTCTCCTTCTCTTCTTCCTTTCCTTTTTTCTTTCTTTTTCACAGGCCTCCCAGCACAGTAGCGTTTTTCCTTCACAGGTGTTGACAGATCGGAAACCCAGGGACCGCGGTCGGTGATGCTGCGGCTGAAGGTCGGCGATGCGGCAGTCCGGAGGTTGGCAGTGCTGCAACTAGAGATCCGCGATGCCGCGGGTCTGGAGTGCAACCGGTGAACGGCACTGTCGCGGGTCGTGTGTTTGGGTCTCCGGCAGGGGAGGTCACGCCGGCGTTGGGTCTCCTGCTGTGTGGGTGCGAACAGGAGTGACAATCTGCAGGGGCGCGGGTCTGCGGACGGCGGTGAAGACCTGCAGGGATCTGCGACGGGCGACCTGCAGAGATGTGTGCCGGCGATCTGGTGGTGAAGGAGTGAACGTGATTTCACTTGAAGCAGTGAACGTAAATCTGAGATGCGGATCTGTGCAGATTTGCTAGGGACAACGCAAATCGGAGAGTACTTCCGGTGGGTTGTCGCCGGAATGCGTGCTCGCACCGTGATGAATTTTATTTTTATTTTTTTATGAAAAACGAACTAATCGTTCCCACAGACGGCGCCAAACTGTTAGAACAGTTTTCAACACGGTGCATGCGCTTTCTTCGGGATCTTCAATACGTCGTCATGCACTTCAAATCACTACAAAAAAGACAGCATTGTCAAGGGGGTCCCTGGGGAACCGGGGACACTCCGATGCCAAAGTCAGATAGTTTCTAAGAGAAATATTATGCTTCAGTGCACAATAATTCAATACGTTTAATAATATGTGTGATTATATTTCAGGATTCAAGATATCTTAGTACCTTGTGTCGGGGCCTATTTATAGGCTCGGAGAGATGAAGTAGACTTGGACTGGATCTTCTTATTTGAATTGGTTTGAAAGTCCAGAATTGAGATAGAACTCAACAGCTATCATGTAGAGATAATCTTGAGTAGTCATCTTGTAAAGATAAATAGGACGTCTTTATTCCAATATTATCCTAATTGGAATATAAGACTATCAATTAATTAAATAGTCCTTGCTATTTAATTAATATCTTCATGGGCCTATCCTTGGCCATTGGGCCCAGAATTTGGTGGGCTTGTAGTGTGAATTTATTCCCAACAATTATTATTATTATTATTGTTGTTGTTGTTGTTGTTATTATTGTTTTTGGTTCATCAAATATCTCATTGAAAATATGTATATTTAGCCAGATATGATGTGATTATGAATATAAAGTTAAATGACTAGAAGGTGTTTGAAGAAATGTTTCTGTGGTGCTTTTGACACACAGTTTTGGCTTCCATTTATAAAACTTGTATGTATACAAGTGATTACAGAGTTGAAATGATAGATTACAAGAGAATGAGATAGGGTGTTATCAACTCTTCAAATGATTAATTTGACTTGGCTTAAACTACTTCTTTCCGTGGAGTCTTATCTAGTGGTTGGGTTTATTGTGCAGCAGAATATGTTGGGTTTTGAATACCATCATCTGATCCTATATGCCCCTGCAAATGTAACGGCATTAATGTAACGTTTGGATTTTGTTTTTGAAACCTAAGGGAGACTGAAAGGTTTTGTAAGAACATCAGCCATCTGATCCTTTGAAGAGAGAAACCGAACATCAAGATGTTTTGCAGAAACTTTTTCCCGAACAAAATGATAGTCGAGCTCGAGCTAGAAAGTGAGATTTTTTTTTTTTTTTTTTCTTTTTTTCCTTGCGTTGGGGCATGGCCTATACGGCTATACCGGCCCCCTATTACGTCCCCTGGTTGCGACCCCAAAAGCAAGAGACAAAAATACCCTTCTACAACTCGGTTGATCAAGCCATTCATCGAGTGTCTCGGGTTTTATATGGAGAAATGATGCAACATTCTTGGTCGATCGAGTTTATGGGAGTATAGACTAGAGTATCCTCCCTTTATAAATAAAATTTTCAATTAAAAAAAAAAAAAAAAGACTGAAAGAGCAGAGCACATGGGTCGTTGACTTAACGAAAGACAGGCGTGATATTCATTTCATTCAAGTAGAAAAGGTATTTTTCTCAAGAAGCATAGGGCCCCCTTTTTTAAAAAAATTGTTTTTGGTTCATCAAGTATCTCATTGAAAAGGAAAGGTGCATCAGCCAAGATATGATGTGATTATGAATAGAATGGAAAGTGCTTTATCTTGTCTCCACTACAGGTATGTTTGGTTGTAGTTGACAGGTTGTTGCTATTTCAAAATCTTATCTTCTTTCAACTGCTTCTATTCTTATTCTACTAGTTTTTAGAAAGTGAGAGGCTTTTTTATCAGTAATTCTGATCATCACAATCTTGTTGAACTCAAAAGTCTTGCAAAGAAAGAAGATGGCAGTGACGAGTACAGATGAGTATCAGGCAGGAATCGACTCCAATTACGACCGGGAAACCGAGATAAAAACATTTGATGAGTCAAAAGCCGGTGTTAAGGGACTCCTTGATGCTGGGGTGACAAAAGTCCCACGCATGTTCCACCGCGGACAATTTAGCCTTGATGAGAGGCCAGGAAGAGAATCCCACATCAGTATTCCTATCATAGACCTTCAAGGCATCCATAAGGACTCGAGTGTACGTACAGAAGTCATTGAGAAAGTTCGAAATGCATGCGAAAAATTCGGTTTCTTTCAGGTTGTTAATCATGGAATTCCTGTCACTCTTTTGGATGAGATGATAAATGGAATGCAAAGGTTTCATGAGCAGGATACTGAGGTGAAGAAAGAGTTCTATTCACGCGATTATGGGAAAAAGGTACTTTATTTATCCAATTATGATCTGTACCAATCACCAGCAGCTAGTTGGAAGGATACATTTATCTGTTTTGTTGCACCAAATGCTCCCGAGCTGGAAGAACTGCCTGCAGTATGTAGGTATGTGGCAAAACTAATCCTAGTCTTTAACATTTTCTTCATCTATTATTAGGTAGATACAATTGGCCTCTTTTCCATGATTTTAAATGGGATAATATATCATTTTATGTTTTATTTAGTTTTCTTATTCTATATTTCCCCATGAATATAAATTGTAATCAATTCCTAGAGATTTTAACTATGGTGGAGTGAAAGTGGTGGTTAATGGGTTTGAGGTGAAGAGGACTCACCTCACAACACAATGTTTCTGTCTTTATTCCATAATAACAACAGCCTTTAATTAGAGATACGATTACAATTTACCCAATGACTTCTTCTCCTAATACTAGTTGGATTATATAAGATTATTGAGTCATCATATAAGATGTCTCTTATTGGAACATAAAATCCTATAAGACTACACTCGACTTAACCAATTCCTACTAGGATTGACTTGGCAGGGGAATAAGGATTACTAATCCTAGCTAGCTACCCCATTTTCCCAATAAATAGGTTCATTTCTAACACTATTTAACTCAAGTCAATAAGAGCAAAATGTAGCCTTATTGCCTGTTATTTGGTTCTTTTTCATGGTGAATGTGAGCCTTTAAGACCAAACTACCCCCAAATCTCGTCTCCCTTTTCTTCTCTCTTACTAATTAGGTCAAAACCTTTTGAGTTATAAAGAACTGAAATGTCATGGTTCATCCCCTATCTTTGTTCTTACCAAAGGCACATAAGACGTATTATAACAGCTTGATGGATTGAGCTTGCAGAGAGATAGTTAAAGAGTACTCGGAACAAGTAATGAAGTTGGGGCTTGATTTCTTTGAGTTATTAGCAGAGGCTCTTGGGCTAAATCCTAGCCACCTAAAAGACATGGACTGTGCTGAGGCGCTTCAGCTTCTTGGCCACTACTACCCCTCATGCCCTGAACCAGAGTTGACTTTGGGCGGTAGTGATCATACTGATGGCAGCTTCATTACCATACTTTTACAAGATCAAAAGGGTGGCCTCCAAATTCTCCATGAGAATCAATGGGTTAATGTTCCTCCAGTGCATGGAGCTCTAGTAGTCAATGTTGGAGATCTCCTACAGGCATGTCTATCCTATCTAGCTTAATTCAATACTTTTGTCATCACTATCATGTAAAATTTAGAGTTACAAGGCATTTTATATACAACAGATACATGTGGCTTTACAAAGACATCAATGACAAAGATAGCAAATTCCCTTATGAACTGAATTGACATGCAAGTTTCCTTCTAGAGGTGAATTCTTTTTGTGTGTGTGATGATTGAGAATCCTCTCCTGCACGATTTTCCTTTTCTGCATAATTGGATAATGGATACTGCACAATCTTCTCTTTCAAGGCTGTCATTGCATGAGTTTCTCTTGTAAGTCTGGCTGATGATATGGCAAGATCTTTCTTTACTGAATTTGATGATCCTTTCCCATCGTGGCTGGTTTCCTTAGCTAGCTTTGATTCATCTTCATGATCTGCAACATTAGTTGCAGCAGCTCCATTTGGAATGTTATGATCTGGGTCTAAATACCTTAACATACATAATCATGTAACTATCACCATATTCTCATTATTATATGAAAAATGATAAAAATTTATTCTTTCAACTATCTCCACATAATGAATGGATTATGGCCTAGCTCACAGGCAGATATATGAATGAACTCATGCTGGTGGGGTATATATTTACTTTATCACCCAGAGTAAATATCGTTATTAAGGATATAATCAAGATTTTGATTTACCGCTATATATGTATATGGTTACCGTGAATCAAGTTGTCTATATACAGTGGTCAAGTTTCCTGCAAGAGATTGTTTATATTTGGAAAAAAAAAAAAAAAAAAAAATCAGATTGCTAGATTATAAAGTGCATCAAACATTAGTCATGGGGTGTATCTCTTTGAGAAATTTGGCATAGCAAATAAGTTAATTAAATTGTTTATCGGTTTTCACTTGTATTTGTGCAGCTTATCACAAACGACAAGTTTATTAGCGTCACTCACAGAGTATTAGCGAACCATATTGGACCAAGAATTTCTGTGGCTAGTTTTTTTAGACCCTATGTTCAGGCAGGCTCGAGGGTTTATGGACCAATCAAGGAGCTGTTGTCGGAAGAAAACCCCCCAATATACAGGGAAACAGATGTAAAAGAATATCTTATGCGCTACTACTCGAAAGGGATTGATGGGATCTCTCCTTTACAACATTTCAAGTCGTAAAGATGTCCACACAGATTTAGATTCATGTTTCTAGTAATTGGCACAACTAGTCATGCTTCTAAGTACTACTGTCTGCAAACCTCTTCTTGTGTCTTCATGTAATGACTCTACCATGCTCTCCATCTATAACATAGAACCAAACCTATGGCTTATATCATGTATAATGGCATTGTTGGGCTACGATATTTAGCAAATTTGTTAAGCATCTTTTTTGTTTTTTTTTTTTGACATGTTCACACAAGAAAAGAGAAGAAGAGATTCAAACTAGTGACTTCCGCTTCATAAAGCGTGGTTCCTAGCCCATTGAGCTACCATTTGGAGATAATTTGTTAAGCATCTATAACAAGATTGAATGACTAATTTTTAATCTCACATTATTTAGTTGTATGACAAATATAAACGAGTCTACTAAATAGCATTATTTATTAAATTGCAACAAAAATGAATAATTATATATGATTTTTGTTGTCGTTGTTGTTGTTATTGTTTTCGGTTCATCAAATATCTCATTGAAAATATGAATAGTTAGCCAGATATGATGTGATTATGAATATAAAGTTAAATGACTTGAAGGTGTTTGAAGAAATGTTTCTCTGGTGCTTTTGACGCATAGTTTTGGCTTCTATTTATAAAACTTATATGTATACAAGTGATTACAGAGTTGAAATGATAGAGTACAAGAGAATGAGATTCAGTGTTATCAACTCTTCAAATGATTAATTTGACTTGGCTTAAACTACTTCTTTCCGTGGAGTCTTATCTGGTGGTTGGGTTTATTGTGCAGCAGAATATGTTGGGTTTTGAATACCATCATCTGACCCTATATGCCCTTGCAAATGTAACGGCATTAATGTAACGTTTGGATTTTGTTTTTGAAACCTATGGGAGACGAAAGATTTTTGTAAGAACATCAGCCATCTGATCCTTTGAAGAGAGAAACCGAGCATCCAGATGTTTTGCAGAAACTTTTTCCCAAACAAAATGATAGTCGAGCTCGAGCTAGAAAGTGAGATTTTTTTTTTTACCTTAATTTTATTTTATTTTCCTTGTGTTGGGGCATGGCCTATACGGCAATACCGGCCCCCTATTACGTCCTCTGGTTGCGACCCCAAAACCAAGAGACAAAAATACCCTTCTGCAACTCGGTTGATCAAGCCAATATTTATCGAGTGTCTCGGGTTTTATATAGAGAATTGATGCAACATTCTTGGTCGATCGAGTTTATGGGGGTATATACTAGAGTATCCTCCCTTTATAAAATAAAATAAAAATGAAAATAAAATCTGTAAGAGCACTTGGGTCGTTGACTTCAAACGAAAGACAGGCATGATATTCAATTCATTCAAGTAGAAAAGGTATTTTTTTCAAGAAGCATAGGGCCCTTTTTTTTTAAAAAAAAAATTGTTTTTGGTTCATCAAGTATCTCATTTGTTTGAACAGTTTTCCAAATGATGACGTAAGATGGACCCTGTAACGCTCTGGTGTATGAGGAGTTGTCTGGTTATAAAATAACTAGAAAAATGATCAAAGCTGCCGGCGTTGTCCGGCGGGGGATAGCTCTGATACCTAAATTAGTCACTGTGTTTAAGAGAAATATAACCTTGAAGATGATAGATAAGATAAAGAGAATAGAAGATATTCAATTAAGGAGAGGAAAATAAGTTACCAAAATCTTGAGATGAGACGTCCTTTTATAGGCGTCGGGTAGTACCTGCTTATCTGGCATTGTGGACTTACCTAGGATCCACGTGCCATGTAATGTGTTGATGAATGATGAGTGAAATGTTATGCAAGTATATTTAATCTTCCAAGAGTAATCCTCGGGAGTTTATGCAGGACTCGGTTTATTGAGTCTTTGAACCGAGTGTAGTGTATACTGTATTTAGGTAGGTATAAATTTACCGAGCATAAGTTCGGTAAGTGGGTGCAAATATATCGAGTTTAGTTATGGGATCCAACATCATTGAAAAGGAATGGCGCATCAGCCAAAAATATGATGTGATTATGAATAGAGTGAAAAGTGCTTTATCTTGTCCCCACTTCAGGTATGTTTGGTTGTAGTTGACTGGTTGTTGCTATTTCAAAATCTCATCTTCTTTCAACTGCTTCCATTCTTCTTCTACTAGTTTTTAAAAAGTGAAAGGCTTTTTTATCAGTAATTCTGATCCTCACAATCTTGTTGAACTCAAAAGTCTTGCAAAGAAAGAAGATGGCAGTGACGAGTACAGATCAGTATCAGGCAGGAATCGGCTCCAATTACGACCGGGAAACTGAGATAAAAACATTTGATGAGTCAAAAGCTGGTGTTAAGGGACTCCTTGATGCTGGGGTGACAAAAGTCCCACGCATGTTCCACCGCGGACAATTTAGCCTTGATGAGAGGCCAGGAAGAGAATCCCACATCAGTATTCCTATCATAGACCTTCAAGGCATCCATAAGGACTCGACTGTACGTACAGAAGTCATTGAGAAAGTTCGAAATGCATGCGAAAAATTTGGTTTCTTTCAGGTTGTTAATCATGGAATTCCTGTTACTCTTTTGGATGAGATGATAAATGGAATGCAAAGGTTTCATGAGCAGGACACTGAGGTGAAGAAAGAGTTCTATTCACGCGATTATGGGAAAAAGGTGCTTTATCTATCCAATCATGATCTGTACCAATCAACAGCAGCTGATTGGAGGGATACATTTGTCTATCTTGTGCCATCAAATGCCCCAGAACTGGAAGAACTGCCTGCAGTCTGCAGGTAGATATTTATTGGGTTTTATATATAGTTTTCTTATTATGTATTCCCTGTATCTATTTGATTGCCTTTCTTGTATTTACAGCACCTACCCTATTTTTTCTATAAATACGTTTGATAATTGCTGATTTTAACAAGGTATTATAGTCAAAAGTTCGGACTTTGAACTTTAACTCTGTCATTTAATCCTATTTCAATTAAATATTTCACATGTTGGGTTTCACTTATTAAAATAAAGTTTAAGATCACACGTGAGAGAGAGTGTTAAAGTATTGATTAAATTATTAAATTTACCTCTTTTTATTAACTTAAATTTTTAAGATAAATGTTGATTGAAGAGTAATATTAATTCACTCATGTCAAGAAGAGAAAAATGTAGCTTGGACAAGAGCCCTTTAAAACCCGAACTACCCCCCAAAATCTTTTGTCTCCCTTTTCTCTCTTGCTTCCATTATTTTCTTCAATACAAATTTCTTAATTCATCATGACGTCTTATCCTCCGATCCTGTGGCTGTTTGCACATCTAGCTAACACAAAAGGCACATTAGACTTGTTATAACAGCTTGGTGGGCTGAGCTTGCAGAGAGATAGTTAAAGAATACTCGGAAAAAGTAGTGAAGTTGGGGCTTGATTTCTTGGAGTTATTATCTGAGGCTCTTGGGCTAAATCCCAGCCACCTAAAAGACATGGACTGTGCTGAGTCGCATCTTCTTCTTGGCCACTACTACCCATCATGCCCTGAACCAGAATTGGCTTTGGGCACTAAGGATCACACTGATAGCAGCTTCATTACCATACTTTTACAAGATCAAAAAGGTGGCCTCCAAGTTCTGCTTGAGAATCAATGGGTTAATGTTCCTCCAGTGCATGGAGCTCTAGTTGTCAATGTTGGAGATCTCCTACAGGCAAGTCTATCTTATCTAGCCTTTTTTTTTTTTTTTTTTTTGGTTGATGAATATCTTACCCTCCAGTGCATGGAGCTCTAGTTGTCAATGTTGGAGATCTCCTACTGTTGTCATCACTAGCTAGCTATCATAATCATGTAACTAGCTCTCACCATATTGTCATTAATTATTATATGGCATCAGAGGCAAATATATGTAAGAACTCTTGCTAGCTGCTTGTAGATGCAGTATTTACTTTACCAACCAGAAAAAAATATCATTAAGGATATAATCAAGAGTTTGATTTACTGCTTTATATACCTAATTAGAGTGATGCTATACATTATCCATATCCCTAAAGCTTATGTGGCGTGGTTTTTCATAGTATTTGGTACATGCAATTTTTTCTTGTTGCTTTTGTTGGGGAATTGTGACACAATGGTTTTGAGGGGATAGGAGAAAGATAACATTACTCGTCTAGTAATCTGATTATGGTAATATATATAGTTTTGAAAATGGGTAGAAGGACTTTGCAAAGAAATGTACAGACCGTTCACTACAATCTCAATGCTTGGGAATGTCTAATACAGCGAAAAATATACACAATTTATATACACTCACGTACACTTCAACGAGTTGCATCTGCAAGCCATTCTAAATGTTGGGAATTGTCAGAATTATTCAACATTTCTCGTATGGAGTGGTCAAGTTTCCTGCAAGAGATTGATTATATTGGAAAATATCTGAGAAATTTAGCATAGAAAACAATGATCATTAAATTGTTTATCCGTTTTCACTTCTTGTATTTGTGCTTGCAGCTCATCACAAACGACAAGTTCATTAGCGTGAGTCACAGAGTACTAGCGAAGCATATTGGGCCAAGAATTTCTGTGGCTAGTTTTTTTAGACCCTTTTTTCAGGCTGGCTCAAGAGTTTATGAACCAATCAAAGAGCTGTTATCGGAAGAAAACCCTCCGCTATACAGGGAAACAGATGCAAAAGAATATCTCATGCACTCCTCGAAAGGGATTGACGGGATCCATCCTTTACAACATTTCAAGTTGTGAAGATGTCTTCTTGTAATGACTCTACCATCCTCCATCAATAACGAAGAATTAATTAAAGCCATCCTTATATAATGTATAATGCATTATTGTTACATACGATTTTCTGATTATTATTATTGAATGGATTATGAATACGACTTTACAGTTTATGCCTACCAAATTTGAAGATTCTTTGGAAATATTTTTTTGAAAAATGAAGACCAAGTAGTAACAGATGTAACAACATACATTGCCCCATGTTAACATTGCTTTTGCTTAATTTGTATTGTTTGATGTTTTTGTAGCGATTTAGAGAAAGTGCTAGCTATATATATTTGCACTATTATTCTAAAATGAATCTCTTATAAAGCTGAGTCTCACCTAGTAAAAAATCAAAATGAAATTTAGCACCCTTGAGTGCCTTTATAATCCACTCACCCTATGTAAGAACACTAGTAGCAGACTCCCAATAACTCATTTCCTTTCCATGTTTAAGAAAAATCTTTAAAAAATCGCAAAAAAGCATTTACATCAGAAGCCCTAAATATAATTAACATTAAAGGACATCTACAGTGTTTCCCAATGCATTGAGAAACACTGTAGATGCCTAATGCATTATTAAATTATAAAAAATTGATTTTCTTTCTTTTCTCCTTCACATGTCCTCAATTCTCTCTCCTCTCTCATTGATTGCAATGATAAAAAAATAAAAAAAAAAAAAAAAAAAAAATTTATTTAATTCATATATGGAAAAATAAGGGAATCTATTGTGAAATGTTTTTTTTTATAAGGAATTAAAAAGTAATTTTATCCCCTAAATTGAGGTTAAATGGTTGGGAAACTGCTGCTAGCGCTCTAAGCTATTCATCTTTTCAATGTAGGATTAGTGTGTTACAATCTCCCTTCCTTAAATTCGTGATGTCCTCATTTAGAGTATGTCATGTAATAATCCAATATTACATATCATTATTACAGATTCGGCTTACATGCTGTTATTTTTAATAGCATGTATGTTGTAGTTTAATCAACGGCTAAGATTGAATCTTAAAGTTGACTTACTTTTATAAGCTTTTAATAGGAGGGAGAAAATGAAGAGAGATTTTGATAAATTTAATTTTAATCGTTGATTAAATTACAACATACATGCTGTTATTAAAATAACAGTATGTAAGCCGGATTCCATTATTACTAAGGTACTAATGTAGAGTATCTTGGTTTTGACACCAACTCATGCAGCATGGCGTAGCAGTTCATAGATTAAACAGAAACCCAAGTCACAATTCTTTCACAAGACCAAGAAAATTTAAAGGTTTAAGGAAGAATAGAATTAAAATCACGCATGGTGAGTCTCTTAATGAAAAAAAAAAAAAAAAAAAAAACAACAACAACAACATAATTTGGTGGCAAAGCCATCATTATTAGGCTTAAATAGAATAGAAATTAGGGTCACAATCCCAAAAATCAAGAGACAAAAATATCGTTATGCAACACGGTTGACCAAGCCATCCATCGACTATCTCTAGTTTTTATATGGAGAACTGATGCAACATCTTTGGTCAATCGAGTTTACTATCCTCTTTTTTTTTTTTTTAATTAGAAAAGGAAGAAGTCCATGGTCCAATGGACTTCTTCCTTTTTTTTTTTTTAAAAAAAAAAATGGTAGGCAAGAGAGACCAACGTGACCATAGTAACACCTATCCACTGAGAGCTACACAAAAAGGGCCTAGACGGTGGGAACTGTAGGTTATCTCTCAAGTCCGATTGAGCCATAGCTTGACTCAGTCCCACTAAGACATTATTAGAAATTCAATACGGCTAATACTAATCATGCATATGTACGTAGATATACTCCATTGCGGAAATTCGAAGTCACACTTTAATATATACTCTGATCACTTAAGAATTTCTTTGAACCATTAAATCACCGCCCTTAAAAGTATGAACCATGGACTTGAGTCGAAAGACAAGTGTGTTATTCAAAATGCAAGTAGAAAAAGCGTTTTTCTCGTGAAGCATAGGGCCCTTTTCTTTTTAATTGTTTTTGGTTCATCAAATATCTCATTGAAAAAGATAGGTACGTCGGCCAAGATAAGATATGATGTGATTATGAATAGAATGGAAAGTCCTTTATCTTGTGATTCTTGTCCTCTCTATAGGTATGTTTGGTTGTAGTTGACAGGTTGTTGCTGTTAAAAGGATAAATCTCAGCTCCTCTTTTTACGGATGACAATAGTCCATCGTCCGTGATTTATGCTAGCAACCTACCTCCTATGGCTTCAGCAGCTCAAGCCGTCTGACAGCCATGTCTGGTGGAGCAGCTCAAGTCCTTCTTTGTAACATGTCTTTCCATTTTGTAAAGTCTTCAACCTTTATTCTTTTAAGTTCTCTTCTTTATCTGTTCTAACATGCTCTTCTCTGTTCTTTGTGAGTTAACCAAAACAGAGCTTCTTAAACTCTCTTCAGTTGCTACATGAAAATCTTATCTTCTTTCAACCGCTTCCATTCTTCCACTAGTTTTTAGTCAGTGAAGGCTTTTATCAGTAATTCTGGTCATCACAATATTGTTGCACTCAAAAGTCTTACAATGAAAGAGGATGGCGGAGGCGGTGACGAGTACAGATGAGTATCAGGCAGGAATCGACTCCAATTACGACCAGGAAACTGAGATAAAAACATTTGATGAGACCAAATTAAAGCCGGTGTTAAGGGACTCCTTGATGCAGGGGTGACAAAAATTCCACCCATGTTCCACTGCGGACAATTTAGCCCTGATGAGAGGTCAGGAAGAGAATCCCAGATCAGTATACCTATCATAGACCTTCAAGGCATCCATAAGGACTCAAATGTTCGTGCTCAAGTCATTGAGAAAGTTTGAAATGCATGCGAAAAATTCGGTTTCTTTCAGGTTGTTAATCATGGAATTCCTGTTACCCTTTTGGATGAGATGATAAATGGAATGCAAAGTTTTCATGAGCAAGATACTGAGGTAAAGAAAGAGTTCTATTCACGCGATTATGGGAAAAAGGTACTTTATTTATCCAATTATGATCTGTTCCAATCACCAGCAGCTAATTGGAGGGATACATTTTTCTGTTTTGTGGCACCACATGCCCCCGAACTGGAAGAACTGCCTGCAGTATGCAGGTATATATGTGGTAAAACTAATCTTAGTCTTTAACATTTTCTTCATCTATTATTAGGTAGATACAATTGCTGGCCTCTGTTCCATGATTTTGAATGGATAATCTATCTTTTTATGTTTTATATAGTTTTCTTATTCTGTATTCCCCATAAAAATAAATTGTAATCAAGTCCTAGAGAGTTTAACTATGGGGAAATGAAAGTGGTGGTTAATGGGTTTGAGGTTAAGAGGACTCACCTCATATAAGATGTAAGGATAAAGGATTACTAATCTTAGCTAGCTACCCCATTTTCCCTATAAATAGGTTCATTTCTAACACCAATTAACTCAAGTCAATAAGAGCAAAACGTAGCCTTATTTGTTGCCTGTTATTAGGTTATTTTTCATGGTGAATGTGAGCCTTCAAGACCAAACTACCCCAAAATCTCGTCTCCCTTTTCTTCTCTCTTACTATACTAATTAGGTCAAAACCTTTTGAGTTATACAGAACTGACATGTCATGGTTCATCCCCTATCTTTGTTCTTACCAAAGGCACATAAGACTTATTATAACAGCTTGATGGATTGAGCTTGCAGAGAGATAGTTAAAGAGTACTCGGAACAAGTAATGAAGTTGGGGCTTGATTTCTTTGAGTTACTAGCTGAGGCTCTTGGGCTAGATCCCAGCCACCTAAAAGACATGGACTGTGCTGAGGGGCTTCTTCTTCTTGGCCACTACTATCCCTCATGCCCTGAACCAGAGTTGACTTTGGGCGGTAGCGATCACACTGATGGCAGCTTCATTACCATACTCTTACAAGATCAAAAGGGTGGCCTCCAAATTCTCCACGAGAATCAATGGGTTAATCTTCCTCCAGTGTATGGAGCTCTAGTAGTCAATGTTGGAGATCTCCTACAGGCAAGTCTATCTTATCTAGCTTAATTCAATATTGTTGTCATTACTATCATGTAAAAGTTAGAGTTACAAGATAAAAATATCTTTCAAATATAATAAACCAAAATGCACAAGGCATTTTATATACAACAGATACATGTGACTTTACAAAGACATCAATGGTAAAGAGAGCAAATTCCATTATGAACTGAATTGACATGCAAGTTTCCTTCTAGATGTGAATTCCTTTTCTGTGTGTGATGATTGAGAATCCTCTCCTGCACAATTTTCCTTTTCGATCTGCATAATTGGATAATGGATACTGCACAATCTTCTCTAGTAAGGCTGGCTCATGATATGGCAAGATCTTTCTTTAATGAATTTGATGATCCTTTCCCATCGTGGCTGGTTTCCTTAGCTGGCTTTGATTCATCTTCATGATCTGCAACATTAGTTGCAGCAGCTCAATTTGGAATGTTATGATCTGCGGCCGATACTTCAACCTATCATAATCTAAATCATTTAACTATCACTAAATTTAGCATTAATATAGCATAGCAAATAAGTTAATTAAATTGTTTATTGGTTTTCACTTCTTGTAGTTGTGCATGCAGCTCATCACAAACGACAAGTTCAATAGCGTCACTCACAGAGTATTAGCGAACCATATTGGGCCAAGAATTTCTGTGGCTAGTTTTTTTAGACCTTATGTTCAGGTGGGCTCGAGGGTTTATGGACCAATCAAGGAGCTGTTGTCGGAAGAAAAACCCCCAATATACAGGGAAACAGATTCAAAAGAATATCTTATGCACTACTTTTCGAAAGGGATTGACGGGATCTCTCCTTTACAACACTTCAAGTCGTGAAGATGTCCACAGAGATTGAGATTCATGTTTGTAGTAATTGGCACAACTAGTCATGCTTCTAACTACTGTCTGCATGGGAACCTCTTCTTGTGTCTTCATTTAATGACTCTACCATGCTCTCCATCTATAACATACAATCAAACCCATGCTTATGCTTATATAATGTATGATGCCATTGTTGGGTTACGGGGTTTAGCAAATTTGTTAAGCATGCACTAGATGTAGGAGCGGACCCACGTTGCAAGGTGGGACCTGGCAACCCCTAAATTTTTTAAACTTCTTCTAACTATTGCAGAAACATATGGGTATTCAAAATAAACGAAAAGAAAATCTCAATTTTGATTGTAAATTAGTATTTTCTTCTAAGCCGACATCAAATGTTTAACTCTGTAAGTTTTTGGTTCTATCTTGAATCAATAATTTCTTTTGGATTTGAAATTTTCCTTCAGCCTTTTTTCTTTTTCTCCTGTTTTCTGTAGATGGTGCCGATTTTTCATTTGCAATTCAGTAAGACAGATTATGATCGTAATATAAAAGAAAGAGCGGGACTCGAAACCTTGTTGACAAAGACGACACGTTGAACTGGGTCTTGCAGATGTAGCGACTGCGTATCCAAATATCTGTAGGAAATTTCAAATAAATTGAATGTGAAAAAACTATCTGAAATCCAAAACACTATAGAGAAGAAGAAGAAGAAGAAGCGTACCCGAGAGAGAGATTTGGGAGAAGAAAGAGAAAGGAAAGAAGAAAGAGCTAGAGGGAGAGAGAACATCCGTGAGAGTTAAAAAGACATTCTATCAAACACCTCCGGGCCTCATCCAAACAATAACATAAAAGAATTACCAAAAAAAAAACAAACAAAGAAATCTATAATACCAATTAGTGATATCATAATCTTATCATTTAATTAGTGCACTTCTCTCATCTCTGAGACGCTTGTAAAATCAACTTCAACCTGGAGAAGAACGCACTCCATTTTATCCCTGCCAACATTTTACAAAATATATTTACATGATAAGAAAACTTTAATTAAATTTCACACACGATCTTGATTCCCAGGAAATTGAGCTTATTTTCTTTCCCAAGGAAACAGACAAAAAACAACAATTTACTTGATCCGATAGAGTTCTTTGAGGTTTCTGATTGGGGCTGTGAATTGCAGATGCTAGAGTAAGCCTTCTATACTCTATAGAGTAGCATCGACGTTCTCGGAGATCCGCTCCGCATGTACACCGCTATATGAACAATATTCATGATTCGTTGTTGCAATTTTAGCGTTAGACGCAGTAACTTTCACTGGAATGCACGGAGTCACAAAAATTCTCTGATTCAAGACACATGTCGTAATTTTAGACACTCTTAAATAAATCGATCAAAATGTAAGTGTCTTTTGATTTTAAACTCAGTTTAACTTAAAATGACACTCAATAGCATTTTAAAACGTCAAGTATCGCAATTTTACGCTCTCCTCCTAAAAACTCCCCTATATTATTATATAATATAGATAGATAATATAGATTAGAGTAGATTTAGATTAGCATAATTTCTTTATGTTTATGTAGTATTAGTGTATTTCCTTTATTTTCACTGGCTTTGTTCAATTAATTATAAATAGGCTAACCTATTGTACAGTTTTATACAATTTCATAATTCTTTAGCTTATCGTTTTTTCTTTTGTTGGTGAGGCTGTCTTCCTACAACCATTACTTTTTATTTTTTTATGATGAGTATTGATTGTTTCTTAGGACTTTAGTGGGTTATTTTTGCCGCGACCAAGACAGCTCTAAATTATCGCCTTGTGCGGCTCATGAAAAAGTTTGTTTTGTTTATAGTTTCTCTGGGACCATTGATAAAATTATTGTTTAGTGTTTGATTCTTTTGAATCATTCTTTGTATTTTTGCTGTATTTTTCTTTTGGGCATCATTGTTGGTGTCCCCTTTTTTTGTTGTTTGATCCCTTATAACTCACTTTCCCTTATTTGATTTAAAAAAAAAAAAAAAAAAAAAAAAAACAGCTCTAAATGATCACGTTTTATTTTCTTCTTATTCTTTAATCTAGTTAAAAGACAAAAAAGCGGTTGCACCAATTTCTTTGCTGTCCTTGTTGTCCCTCGAAAAAAGAAAGATTCTTCTTACTCCACATGCAAGAGCGGTATACAAACACCTGTTAATGCTTCGTAGTTCATAGCATTAAGATAAAGGGAAAAAAGAAATGGAGATGACAAGCTCACTGGAGTTTCAGGCAGAAATGAAATCCAAATACGACCGAATGAGTGAACTGAAGGCTTTTGATGAGTCAAAAGCTGGGGTGAAGGGACTCGCAGATGCTGGAGTAACAAAGATCCCGCAAATATTCATCCATCATCATCATCATCATCAGCAACACAATGATGATTCAGCTGGTTCCTCATCCTCCGACCCCAACTTCAGCATTCCAATCATAGACTTTGAAGGCATTGGCAAAGATGCTGGTCAACGTGCTAAGATTGTCGAAGAAATCGGAGATGCGTGTGAGAAGTGGGGTTTCTTTCTGGTTGTTAATCATGGAATTAAATCAACTGTGCTGGATGAGATGATTGATGGGGTGCGTAGATTTCACGAGCAAGACTGCGAGATTAAGAAAGAATTTTATTCGCGGGATGAAACGAAAAGTGTGATATATAACTCCAATTTCAATCTCTATAAAGCACGAGCAGCTACTTGGAGGGATACCATATATTGTGCTACGGCTCCTTCACCAAAGCCTGAAGAATTGCCACAAGCATGCAGGTTGTTGATTTCAATTATAGGTTTTTTTTCTTCATCTAAAGCCATATGTGTTTTTTCATTCATGATTTTCTTACTCATGGATTGATCGATTTGCAGAGATATAATGATTGATTACTCGAACGCAGTAATGAGATTAGGCCTTACTGTATTCGAGTTGCTGTCGGAAGCTCTTGGCCTCGAGCCCAACCACCTCAAAGACATGGGTTGTGCCGATGGACTTCTTGTTGTGGGCAATTACTATCCACCATGCCCCGAACCAGATTTGACTTTGGGCCTTAGCAAACACACCGATAGTACATTCCTCACTATCCTTTTACAAGACCAAATAGGTGGCCTTCAAGTCCTACATCAAAATCAATGGGTCACTGTCACTCCCATTCCAGGGTCATTGATCGTTAACATGGGAGATATGATGCAGGCAAGTAATTTTCATGCTTCAAAAAATGAAACATTATGATTCTACTGTTAATGTGTTTTGGGGATTATTTTTTGTTCTTTGTTTGAAAAACTGTCATTATGTAGGTGTTATGTTTTGGAAAGTATTTTAGGTGTTTTTAGGAGTATTTTATGTTTTAAGCTATTTATTAATGCATTTATTTTGAGAACGAAAAACAAAAGACAACAAATAAAGAATATAACAATAGACTATAATTTTCGATTGCATAAAAAAAATAAAATTATAATATGAGACATAATATTATTTTCATTCTTGCACATTCATATGTCTAAAGGCAAGATTTCTCATGAGCTAGCCAAACTTGCTAGGGAGAAAAAAAAGTATAATGTCAGAGATCATATATTTATCTCACAATTATTTTACAATGTTGAAAACCTTTTGATTTTTTTTTTTAGTAAGCACTAAATTAAGAAAAATTGGTAAAACTGTCACGTAATTTGAAACATTACTCAAAAAGCATAAATGTATATTGCTAAGCAGTTCTTGCAATCCAATATAGGTTATATTGATGAGTAATATTATACATACAACTTTTAATAGGTCAGCATGTGATTGGAGGGTACATTTCCTATACTGATTATAGTTCCTCATATTCAAATTGGTTCAATTATATATATATATATATATATATATAGGGGTGTAAACGAGCCGAGCTTGGGCGAGCTTCCCTTGTTCAAGCTTGGCTCGTTTAAATTTTACTCGAGCTCGAGCTCGAGTCGAGTTCAAGGGCGAGCCAAAAAAATCGAGCTCGAGCTAATAATAAGTCGAGCCGAGCCAGCTCGCGAGCTGGCTCTTATATTTAATATTTTTGTTTTAAAATTTTTTTTTAACTTCAAGTACTCTTAAACGACTTAAGAAGTTAGTTTGCATATGAGTATTTGCTTAGCCTAGCTAGTCGAGTATGGAGCCTGAGTCAATATAGCAAGGCATTTGGTTTCAAAGAGAGAGGATATGCATCATTTTATAGATAAGCAAACTTAGAGATTGATGTTTTCTTAACAATGTGGGACAAGTTAACAGGTTGCATTCAGACTGCATTGGGACAACGCCCCCTACAAAAAAATATTTTTTTAACGTCTCTCTCTCAATCCCCCTCACTAGTCACAACGGATCTTCCACCTGAACTCTCATTTCCCACTCTCTCACTCTCACTCACCAGACATGTAGTGATAGTGTTTGGGTCTGTTTGATTCATCAATAGTTTATGCCTTTCGCAATCTCCCTCAATAGTTTCTGCTTGATTCTTCTTCATTTCATTTGGATCTGCTCTAATTGAATCGAGGTTTTTTTAATGATTGCTCTTTCTCTCTTTCATCACGAAGGGTCTAGAATTTTTCATTCTCTAATGCTTAAATATAAATGCAATTTTAAGGTTTTAATAATTATGAGATTTATAATTAATTATCTATTACTTAGTTTATATATATATATATATACACACACACTCGAGCTTATACGAGCTGTTCACGAGCTTAGCCGAGTCGAGCCGAGCTTGCTTCGTTTAATATTCGAGCCAGGATTTGTGTTCATGAAGTGCTTCATGTAATATTCGAGTCGAGCACGAGCCGAGCTTATGCGAGCCGAGCCCGAGCTTGCTCGCGAGACGCTTCGCTCACTTAACAGCCCTATATATATATATATCCGATCAACTCAACATTGAACCCAGAGCTAAAATCTGTCCTTGGCAAGAACATATACCCTTTGGATAGATACATGGGAATATCTTGTAGGAATCATATGTTGAACTGATAAAAATGTTGTCTTAGTTTTGATGTCGCTCTCATGTATGTGTAGCTAATCTCCAACGATAAGTTCAAAAGCGTGTTTCACAGAGTATTGGCAAAGAATGTTGGTCCAAGAATCTCTGTTCCTAGTTTTTTCAGAAAACATTTCAAGCAAGACATTGCCGCCAACCCCAGGCTGTATGGACCAATTAAGGAGCTGCTATCAGAAGAACACCCCCCAATCTACAAGGAAACCACCTTAAAAGATTATGTTTACTCGAAAGGACTAGATGGGACCTCTGGACTAGAATATTTCAAACTTTCAACTTGTTCATAGATGAAAATATATGGTTCATTTATTTTGTTGAACTTTCAACTCTGAATTTCGATCTTGCTCCAATGTACACGTTAAGACTGTCAAGCTTCCCTGTGCTTGCCTATAGTCTGTTGATAAGTGTCAAATATTGCATACTTAGACCCCTTTACATTAGTTAATCATTTAGTTATATCGTTATTTAATGTTTTGCGTTAGTTTTGTGTTTTTAATATTTCATAGGTTATTGAAAAAAAATTATAGCTTTAAAAGGAAAAATGCAAAGTTTGGAAGAAAGCATACTTTGAGAAGACCTAGATGATGTAGTTAAGTTTAACCAAATTCAAGAAAAGGTTAAATCGGATTAAAGATCAGATTGGATTAAAGTTCAAATTGGATAAAATTTCGGATTGAATTCAAATTCAGATTCTGCACATGTCTCAGTATTTAACCACAATTTTCCGCTCAAATATCGGATTGAAGTGATTCAAGTGGCATTGGAAAGCTAACTCAAAATAATACAGTTTATTATAATATATGATTTCCCTAATTCGAACGGTTACTATGTCAAAATCGCCCCGCAATAAAAGGACACAAATTTGGACGAATCCTATTCCGATTTCAGACTTCTATTTGGACTGGGAAACAGACTTCCAAATTATCTAGGTTTACTAGGGCTTCTAGGATTCTCCTAAGCCTATAAATAGACCTCTTTGTATTCAAGAAAAGATATACAATTCCAGAGATTAGTTTTGGGATACAATTTTGGAGACAGAATGTAATCCACAGCTTTTCTTTTAGTTTAGTTTTTTCTTTGGGTTTAGGTTTTAGTTTCATAGTCATGTGGAGCTAAATTCTCTACTAAGGTTGGGGATGACGCCCCGCCGATAAAAAACAACATCACTTTTATTTAAGTCTTTATTTATCTGATTTTATTGAGTTTATTATTTCAATTGTTTTACTTCTAATCAATTGTGTGGAGGGATTCTTAGATATCTCTTGTGATTCAAGGATACATGTGATGATTTGAGATAATTTCATATGATTAATTGCTTGGTTTTTAACTAATAAAAATTGGATATCCCTTGTGATTTGTTCTACGGATACATTTGGTGTTTCAATTAAATTTGGATTCCTTTTGTGATTTGGTCAATGAATAGATATATGTGATGGTTTTGATTAATTATTTGAAGCATAGTAAAACATACATAAGATTTAAATTGTGAGAACTTCGGATTAATATTAATGAATATAGAATATGTTGTTATAATTTGATGAGTGTAGATTCCACATCCTTAGTGCCTTTATCTATTGATTTATTTAGTTTATTTAATTTATGTTTAGTCTTTTAATTTTCAAAACCAAAATCAAAAACCTTTTAGAACTAGGTTAGGATTTAATTAGTTTAGATATATAAGTTGCTCTTTCAAAAATACAATTCTTTGTAGGTTCGACCTCGCACTTGCAATCCATTAAACTGCAATCGATTTGTGCACTTGTGAGTTAAATAAATTTGCACAACATCTACATATAAAGCGTGTCTAATGTGTAGAAGATTTGAGCTTTTAATATTGTTCAAATTAAAGCTCGAAAATTGTTATGGATTAGTTGAAGAAATTGTTGTTTTTAATGTCGTTCTGTTTCACTTGCTGTGGTTGTTACAAGTGAAACCTTTTCATGCAAGTTACTATAGAACTTTGTAGCAATTGAAGTGGCACTTTACATGTATGTCTTGCGCAGAGCTTTAATTTATTTCGGGGCTGTCATGGTACTGCAATAAAAGCATGGAGTGGCAAAGCCTGAAAGGGTGTATAAGTGCCATCACATAGACAACTTTGAACTCATCTTGCACATGAAAGTTTTGGGAAGAATAAAATGGTATAATCATTACGTTGCAGTTCTCCAAATTTTGCACTATGTCAAGAGAATTCTGTTTCATGGATTTTACTTCTCTATACATTCCTCCCTTGAGCTCCACGCATATTCCGATACTGATTAGGCTGTTAATCCCATATATCCCCGTTCTATCATTTGTAACTGTTCCTTATTTGAAATTTCTTTGATTTCCTAACATACTAAGAAATATTTTGTGCACAATCCAACATTGAGGCTGAGTACCACGCGTTTGCTGACACTACTTCTAAATTTTTGTGGTTATTCTGGCTTTTGACAAACATGGCTGATGCCCCTCAAATTGCTATTTCTCTCATTCATTATGACAATCATGAGAGTGCCATACAATTTGCACAAAATGATATTTTTCATGAGCATATAAAACACATTGAAATTAATTATTACTTCAAAAAGCATCATCCTCAATAGGGCACCTTACATCTACGATTAGTATCATTCGAAGATTAGTTTTTTCACGTCTCAACTTGAGCCAGCTTCAGTCGCCACTTCGAGATTAAAAAGATGTTAACATATTACCATAATTATGGGAGAATATCTTCATAATATTCTCAATATTTATATCATGGTCATATTCCTTATTCACTACCATATTAGCTCCTCTTAATTATTATAAATCAATTAGCATAATTTCTTTATGTTGTATTAGTGTATTTCCTTTATTTTCACTGGCTTTGTTCAATTAATTATAAATAGGCTAACCTATTGTATAGTTTTATACAGTTCCATACTTCTTTAGCTTATCTTTTTTCTTTCGTTGGTGAGGCTGTCTTCCAACAACCATTACTTTTTATTTTTTTACGATGAGTGATTATTTCTGGGACTCAGTGGGTTACTTCATATTCTGCCACGATGCAAGACAGCTCTAAGTGATCAGTTTTTTTAGTTTTTATTTTTATTTTTTATTCTTTTATTGTCTAGTCCAGTTAAAAGACAAAAATGCTGCTGCACTCATTTCTTTGCTGTCCTTGTTATCCCTCCTTGAAAAAAGAAAGATTCTTCTTACTCCACATGCAAGAGCAGTATACGATCACTTCTTAATGCTTCATAGCATTAAGATCAGGGGTAAAAAAAAATGGAGGTGACAAGCTCACTCGAGTTTCAGGGAGAAAGGGAATCCAAATATGATCGGACGAGTGAACTGAAGGCTTTTGATGAGTCAAAAGCTGGGGTCAAGGGACTCGCAGATGCAGGGGTAGCCAAGATCCCGCGGATATTCATCCATCATCATCAGCAACACAATGATGATTCAGCTTGTTCCTCATCCTCCGACACCAGGTTCAACATTCCAATCATAGACTTTGAAGGCATCGACAGAGATGCTGGTCAACGTGCTAAGATTGTTGAAGAAATTGGAGATGCGTGCGAGAAGTGGGGTTTCTTTCTGGTTGTTAATCATGGAATTAAGTCAACTGTGCTGGATGAGATGATGGATGGGGTGCGTAGATTTCACGAGCAAGACTACGAGATTAAGAAACAATTTTATACACGGGATGAGACGAAAAGTTTTACATATAACACCAATTTCGATTTCTATCAAGCAAGAGCAGCCAATTGGAGGGATACAATATATTGTGCTACGGCTCCTTCTCCACCCAAGCCTGAAGATTTGCCACGAGTATGCAGGTCGTTGATTTCAATTATAATTTTTTTTTTTCATCTAAAGCCATATTTGTTGTTTCATTCATGATTTTCTTACTCATGGACTGATCGATTTGCAGAGATATAATGATTGATTACTCGAACGCAGTAATGAGATTAGGCCTTACTGTATTCGAGTTGCTGTCGGAAGCTCTTGGGCTCGAGCCCAACCACCTCAAAGACATGGGTTGTGCCGATGGACTTTATGTTTTGGGCCATTACTATCCACCATGCCCCGAACCAGATTTGACTTTGGGCCTCAGCAAACACACCGATAGTGCATTCCTCACTATCCTTTTACAAGACCAAATAGGTGGCCTTCAAGTCCTACATCAAAACCAATGGGTCACTGTCACTCCCATTCCAGGGTCATTGATCGTCAACCTGGGAGATATGATGCAGGCAAGTAATTTTCATGTTTCAATAATGAAACATTATGATTCTATTGTTAATGTGTTTTGGGAATTATTTTTTGTTCTTTGTTAACGTTCGCGCGCGCGCACGCGCACATATATATATATATATATATCCGATTAACTCAACATTGAGCCCAAAGCTAAAATCTGTCCATGGCAAGAACATATACCCTTCGGATAGCTACATGGGAATATTTTGTAGCAATCATATGTTGAACTGATAAAAATGTTGTCTTAGATTTGATGTCTCTCTGTGCAGCTAATCTCCAACGACAAGTTCAAAAGCGTGTTTCACAGAGTATTGGCAAAGAATGTTGGTCCAAGAATCTCTGTTCCTAGTTTTTTCAGAACACATTTCAAGCAAGAGACTACCGCCAGCCCCAGGCTGTATGGACCAATCAAGGAGCTGCTATCAGAAGAACACCCCCCAATCTACAGGAAAACCACCCTAAAAGATTATGTTACTTATATTTACTCGAAAGGGTTAGATGGGACCTCTGGACTTGAATATTTCAAACTTTGAACTTGTTCATAGATGAATATGGTTCATTTAATGTGTGACATATTTGAACTTCTATTGTTCAAGCTCGAATATGGTTTTCTTGAAGAAATTGTTGTTTTTAATGTTGTTCTGCTTCATTTGACCCCCCCTCCCCGTTAATCCAGCCAAAATATAAGTCTCATCATTTCCTTAGTTTGTTGTCTGATCTATGCTCGTAGATGCTTTGAAAATTATCAATTCTTTAATTTTAATTAGTTTCCAAATAGTCAACATTAACCTGAATCACTTGATTGTGTGTTTAACTTTATCCTTGGATAGATAACTAGATATGAATCGATTGGCTTGGCCTTTTACCTAAAAGTACTGAATAAATGGCTACACCAGCTAATGCGTATGGCTCCTACACCAGTTACTACAACAGCCACAAGCACATGCGCAAGGAAATTCTTGGAAAATTCTAGCATCTTCTCAGGTGCATCGATCCCATTTTTTATTTTTTATTTTCCAAGCGTTTATAACAAATACCAGCTAAATTAACGCCGGTAATAGCTGTTTGTTTTTTTTTTTTTTTAGTAATACTCACATTTTTATTATACTCTCGTGTTGAATTGGAAATTCAAAATTTTAAAATTTGATTTCCGAATCCTATATTGACCCAAGTCGGAATTGAAAATCATTATCGATCCAAAGCCAACAATTGTTGGAGCCATTCTACGACTTTGGAATTAATAGGGTTTCGCTCAATATATATATGCATTCCTCCCTCCCCGCCGTGCAAGCCGTAATAAGATCCTCTCAATTTCAAATAAAATTCGTACTATTTATTTTATGGTCATAATTTAAAAGTTTGTTTATCTAATAGTATACATTATGTCAATGGCCGGACCTCTAACCTCTCTCTAGTTTTTACTCTCTGGTGATTTTCTTTAGGGAAGAGAGATGGTTCCATCCCTCCCCCTCTTCCCCTTCTTTTGCTTTTATGCACTTGTTTTTTCTGTTTTTTCTCCTATTTTTGGTCCCTATCACCGATTTCAGCAGCGTTCACCCCAACCCTCCACCTTGTTGACTCGCCGCCTCATCCGATTGTCGCCTTTTTCTTTGTTCTAGTCAACTTGTGGGTTTTAGATTCAGTTTGATATAAACTAGATCTGTTCCTTTTTGGCTTGCCAGGCCAACAACGCGCCTTTCCCCTGTCTTCTCAACCTCTCTGCCACCTGCAACCTCCTTCCTCATCGCAACACTACCAACACGCACTAGTGTGTGGTCTACACGCGTTAATGTGGGAGCTTCACTCTCATGCACGTGCTCCACCCACGCGGTTGTTGCTTGGCCTCCACCGATGCTGTTGTTTGCTGGTTTTGTATTTTTTCTATATTTTAATTTATTTTTTGCGGTTTCTTTGTAACTTGTTTGAATAAGGATTATCCAAACCTTTGGGTTGAGGATGTGAACAGTTTCCTGGCTTTCGAGTTAAGGAGGATGAGTTTCGGTATTGGGTTTTCTACTCTCAGGGCCGAGGAATATGAGCTATATATGTATTGAGTTAAGTCTGTCTGAAACAGATCTGTTGTTACAACTAAAAATTAGTTATGAGTTAGCGAATATTGATATCATTGATAAGTCTTGAATGTCAAATTGTTATATATGTATCTATGACTTGTAACCTCGTAGCTTCGTCTATGATTTTCTAAGAGTTTTTGCTCTATGATGCAAGAACTTTATGCTCATGACTCTTCATCAATTAATTATCACTTCGAAAAGCATCATCCTCAATAGGGCACCTTACATTTATTATTAATTAGCATCATTCGAAGATCAGTTTTTCCACGTATCAACTCGAGCTAGCTCGATCACCACTTCGAGATTGAGAAGATGTTAACATATTACCATAATTGTGCGATAATACCTTCATAATATTCTCAACATATATATCATGGTCATATTCCTTATTGACTACCATATTAGCTCCTCTTAATTATTATAAATCAATTAGCATAATTTCTTTATGTTGTATTGTGTATTTCCTTTATTTTCACTGGCTTTGTTCAATTAATTATAAATTAGGCTAACCTATTGTACAGTTCTATACAGTTTCATACTTCTTTAGCTTATCTTTTTTTCTTTCGTTGGTGAGGCTGTCTTCCTACAACCATTACTTTATATTTTTTTACGATGGGTGATTATTTCTGCCACGATCAAGACAGCTCTAAGTGATCAGGTTTTTTATTTATTTTTAATTTTTTTTTATTCTTATATATTGTCTAATCCAGTTAAAAGACAAAAATGCTGTTGCACTCATTTCTTTGCTGTCCTTGTTATCCCTCCTTGAAAAAAGAAAGATTCTCCTTGCTCCACATGAAAGAGTAGTATGCGATCACTTCTTAATCCTTCATAGCATTAAGATAAGGGGTAAAAAAAAATGGAGGTGACAAGCGTCAAACCATATCATAGAGTTCAAAAATAATAGTTACAATATAAGATTATTATTGACTTACAGTTAAAGAATATTATTGAGTCACACTTAAAGATTATCACTGAATTACAGTTGAATAGTTAAAGACTATCACCTAATTAACTAAATTAAAGTAGAAATCTATTTGTATCCAAGATGATTTTCCCATAAATAGAAATATGTTATATTGTAAATATCACTCAGAAAAATAAGAGCTTACTGCAACTTTAGGACTTGATCTAAACCGAACCACGTATATCTATCTCTGTATCACTATATTATTATTTCCGCAAGTTCAAATAGGTGGCCTTCAAGTCCTACATCAAAATCAATGGGTCACTGTCACTCCCACTCCGGGCACTTTGGTCGTAAACCTAGGAGATATGATGCAAGCAAGTATTCTTTATATTAATGTCTTTAATTTGGAGATTATTTTATTTTGATGTGACATTAAGGTGAAAAGTAGTATAATTTTATGGGTTTTGAGTAGCTTATTAATATTTTTGTTTTAATAACAAACATAACATAATTTTTCGATTGCATCAAGAAGTAAAATTATAATATGAAACATACTATATGTATAATTGAACCCAGAGCTAAAATCTGTCCATGGCAAGAACATATACCCATGGGATAAAAACATGGGAATATCTTGTAGCGGTCATACGTTGAACTGATAAAAATGTTGTCTTGGTTTTGATGTCTCTCTCATGTGCAGCTAATCTCCAACGATAAGTTCAAGAGCGTGTTTCACAGAGTACTGGCAAAGAACATAGGCTCCAAGAATCTACGTGGCTAGTTTTTCACATTTCAACCTAAAGACTACCTCTAGGCTGTATAGGCCAATCAATGAGTTGCTATCAGAACACCCCCCAATCTACAGGGAAACCACCTTAAAAGATTATGTTATTTATATTTATCCGAAAGGGCTAAATGGGACATCTGGACTAGAATATCTGAAACTTTGAAGTCAGCCATATCTATATACAGATGAATATGGTTCATTTATTTTGTTGAGCTTTAACTATGAATTTCGACTGTTGCTCCAATATATGTGTTATGTCTAGCGCTTTACTGTGCTTGCCTATTGTCTGCATATAAAGCGTATGTAATGTGTAATATATTTGAACTTCTATTGTTCAAAGCTCGAATATGGATTAGTTGAAGAAATATTTGTTGTTTCTAATGTTGTTCTGTTTCAACCACACATAAAATAACCAAAATCAAATTAAACATATAGTCATTAAAACACACAATTTTGGTTACAAACTCTTAGTAGGACTCTTCAAAGGTAAAAACACTTTTAGGCAATCAAACCTAAAAACTTTACTTTATACGCTTGAACTTCTACGTGATTTGACAAATTTCCTTGAACTTTGAAATCTTTCAATTTGAACCCCTGAACTTTCAATTACAGTCAATTTGTCTGATTTAAGCATTAACTTTAGCAGCAAAACCTAAAAAGACCAAAATGCCCCTGATTTTCGTTTTTTTTAAAAAAAAAAAAAACTGTGGGTCAGGCTAGACCTACGGCTACGTCTAGCCAGTACCCAGTGTGGGTCTAACCTGAGACCCACCATGGGTCAGTAGACCCACAACTAGGTCTGGCCGTGACCCAACCGTGGGTCAGCAGCCAAACCTATCCTGGGTCAGCAAAGACCCAGCAGTGGGTCACGGCTAGATTTTTTTTTTAAAAAAAAATTTAATTTGAAAGTAAGGGTAAATTTAGAATTTTTTTTTTTAAAAAAAAGTCGGGTATAAACGTTATTGCCTCACTTTCCTCACTTTTAACGTTTTAAATCTGACAGAGAGGTTCAAATTGACTACAATTGAAAGTTTAGGGGACCAAATTGAGAGATTTCAAAGTTTGAAGAATTTGTAAAATCGTGTAGAAGTTCAGAGGTCTAAAGTAAAATTTCCAAAAAAATAATGCATAAAAAAAAATTAAAAATAGAAGTTTCTTTTTCCATAATTCTTTAGTTTTTTTATTTAATTTTTTTACCATGAGTGATCAGTTTTTACTTTTTTTTTTTCTTATCTTTTCTAAATCCCGTGGTTGCACTTTGTCATTTCTTTCTTGTCCTTGTTATCCCTTCTTGAAAGAAAGAAAGATTCTTTTACACGAGAACATGCAGCAGTACACAAGCACCTCCATTGCTTCATAGTATTCAGACAACGAAGGAAAAAAAAAGTGGAGGTGACAAGCTCACTGCAGTGGTTGCACTTTGTCATTTCTTTACTGTTGAAAAAAAGAAAGATTTTTGCTTTTTTGAAAGGAAAAAAAGAAAGAAAGATTCTTTTTACACGAGAATAGTGATACACAAGTACCTCCATTGCTTCATAGTATTCAGATAATTAAGGAAAAAAAAAATGGAGGTGACAAGCTCACTCCAGTTTCAGTCAGAAAGGGAATCTAAATATGACCGGATGAGTGAACTGAAGGGTTTCGATGAGTCAAAAACTGGGGTAAAGGGACTTGCAGATGCAGGGGTAACGAAGATCCCGCAGATATTCATCCATCATCATCAAGATAACGATTCAGGTTCCTCATCCTCCGACTCCAACTTCAGCATTCCAATCATAGACTTTGAAGGCATCGACAGAGATGCTGGTCGACGCGCTAAGATTGTTGAAGAAATCGGAGATGTGTGTGAGAAGTGGGGTTTCTTTCTGGTTGTTAATCATGGAATTGAGGCAACCGTGCTGGATGAGATGATCAATGGGGTGCGTAGATTTCACGAGCAAGACTACGAGATTAAGAAAGAATTTTATACACGCGATGAAACGAAAAGTGTGAGATATAACACCAACTTAGATTTCTATCAAGCAGGAGCAGCCAATTGGAGGGATACCATATATTGTTCTGTGGCTCCTTCTCCACCCAAGCCTGAAGATTTGCCACAAGCATGCAGGTATGTGCCATGTTACCTAACATGGAAAAATAATAAAATATTTATTTAGTTTGCTAGGGTGAATTTTTTTTTGATAAGTTTGCTACGGTGAATCTAGTCAATGTTTCCAATTTTTTACTCAATAATATGTTTTGTTATGACATTTTTTTGGTCTAACCGTCTCCGATTAGTGAGATCTGCACACTCTTTGTGTTCTTCGAGGCGTCCTTGATCTTTGATCTTCGTGCTTTTGCAAGACAATAACCAATTAAAAAAACTCGCCGGTGGGGTGCCGGCATATCTTACTCCGATGCCTAAGTTCATTTGAGAAAAGTCTGCTCTATATCCAATAATTGAGTGTAGGGTTTATACCTGGTATATGGACTTTTTTTTTTTGATAAGTAGGTATATGGGCCTATTTATAACTTAGGACTAGATCCTCTACTTCGACTTGTCCTATAAATGCTGAAAGTTGTGGCCAATTATTCTTCTGGTGGGCTGGTATTGGTCTTGAGGTGCATGTTGTATTAGGTGGGCTAATATATGAGAGCTCCTACTATCCGATCCAGGTGTAAACCATGCATTTTACAGCTTCCAATCACCATGTGACACATCATCAATTGAAGAAAAATGCAAAATATTAAAGTGAGAACAAAAACACCCAATCAAAATGAGAAAAGAATAAAAACACCTTGTGGCCTGGGAGACCCAACCTGGGTCTGGCCAGCCGTGACCCGATTGTGGATGCTTCAAAACCTGTTTCTAATGTCTCAAAATTCATTTCTAATACCTCAAAACTTGTTTTTGAATTCAAAATTAAAACTTAGAAGTGTAAGGTTAAGCCTCTAGGGATTCTATCACCATAAATGCCCAAAAAAAGTGACTCACGGCGCCAGAAAAGGTGACCCACAACTGGGTTAATTACAGCCAAACTCAGTCATGGGTCACACCAAACCCACTGGCGTGACCTAACTGTGGGTCACCCACGGCTAGGTGGCTGGGCCTAGCCAACCAACACCGTTTCAACATTTTTTCTTTCTCTCTTTGACTTCAAATCTAGTATATTTTGTTGTAGGTTATTTTTGTGCACTTTTTATACTTTTACTTATGTGTCAATTGATGATTGGGGGCTATAAAGATGTGGTTTTATGGCTCATCCAGATATAAGTTTAACTCCTAATATATATTTAAATTATTGCCAACATGTTTCATTCATGATTTTTGAGTCATGCATTGATCGATTTGCAGAGATATAATGGTTGATTACTCGAACGCAGTAATGAGATTAGGCCTTACTGTATTCGAGTTGCTGTCGGAAGCTCTTGGGCTCGAGCCCAACTACCTCAAAGACATGGGTTGTGCCGATGGACTTTATCTTTTGGGCCATTACTATCCACCATGCCCAGAACCAGATTTGACTTTGGGCCTCAGCAAACACACCGATAGTGCATTCCTCACTATCCTTTTACAAGACCAAATAGGTGGCCTTCAAGTCCTACATCAAAATCAATGGGTCACTGTCACTCCCATTCCAGGGTCATTGGTCTTCAACATGGGAGATATGATGCAGGCAAGTAATTTTCATGCTTCAAAAATGAAACATTATGATTTTTTGGGGATTATTTTTTTTGTTCTTTGTTTGAAAAACTGTCATGATGTGTTGTGTTTTGAAAAGTATTTTAGGTGTTTGAGGAGTATTTTTGTTTTGAGTTGTTTATTAATGCATTTATTTTGAGAACGGAAAACAAAAGACAACAAATAAAGGATCTAACAAACCAAGTATAATTTTCGATTGCATCAAAAATTATTTTCATAATATGAGACATAATATTATTTTCATTCTTCAACATTCATATCTCTAAAGGCAAAATTTCTCATGAGCCAACTTGCTAGGGAGAAAAAAAGTATAAGTAATGCCAAAAATCACATTTTTATCTCATAATGTATAGAAGTCTCACAAACCCATTAATTTTTATTTCTTATTTTTAACAAGCACTAAACCAAGAGTTAGTTAAAACTGTCATGTCAGTATTGTGGGTGTTGAAGTTCAATAATGTCGCTACTCTACTCACTTGAACGACTCTTAGAACATGCTTTGCGGGGTGCGATTTCGAATGCTATAAAAGAATTTGGCTTCCCTCACTGGACATCAATTGGTTTTCAGATGAGATGGTCAAAGGCCCGATCCAACAATGGGATTAAAATGTAATTTCAAATATTACTCAAAAAGCATATATGTATATTTCTAAGCACTCCTTGCAATCCAGTATTAATGGTTATATTGATAAGTAATATTATACGTACAACTTTTAATATATGTGAGCATGTGATTGGAGGGTATGTTTCCTATATTGATTATAGGTCCTCACTTCACTTACCCGAAAAGATTATTGTTCCTCAAATTCAAATTGATTCAATTGTGTGTGTGTATATATATATATATATATATATATATATATATATATATATATATATATCCGATCAATTCAACATTGAACACATAGCTAAAATCTGTCCATGACAAGAACATATACCTTCGGATAGATACATGGGAATATCTTGTAGCAATCATATGTTGAACTGATAAAAATTTAATGTTGTCTTAGTTTTGATGTGTCTCTCATGTGCAGCTAATCTCCAACGATAAGTTCAAAAGCGCGTTTCACAGAGTACTGGCAAAGAACATAGGCCCAAGAATCTCCGTGGTTAGTTTTTTACATTTCAATCTAAAGACTATCCCTAAGTTGTATGGGCCAATCAAGGAGCTGCTATCAGAAGAACACCCCCCAATCTACAGGGAAACCACATTAAAAGATTATGTTTTCTCGAAAAAACTAGATGGGATCTCTAAACTAGAAGATTTCAAACTTTGAAGTTGTTCAACTCCAATGCACATGCAAAGACTGTTTATCCTTACTGCGCTTGCGTATTGTCTGTGTTAGAACACATGCATTCTACATAGGGTTTATTTTAGATCTTTTAGTTTGCATATATAAAACATATCTAGTGTGTAACATGTTTGAACTTCTATTGTTAAGAGCTTGAATACGGATTTCTTGATGAAATTGTTGTTTTTAATGTTGTTCTACTTCATTTGAGCCCCCGTAGTTTGTTGTGTAGTATGATTTATGTAGATGCTTTGAAAATTTTCAATTCTTTAATTTTAATTAGTTTCCAAATAGTCAACATTAACCTGATTCACTTGAGATGTGTGTTTAACTTTATCCTTGAATCGATAACTGGATATGAATCGATTGGCTTGGCCTTTTACCTAAAAATACTGAATAAATGGCTATTTATTATGCGTATGCTCCTACACCAGTTCCTACAACAGCCAAGAAGCACAGGCGCAAGGAAATTCTTGGAAAATTCTAGCATCTTCTCAGGTGCATTACATTTTTTTTTTCCAAGCGTTTATAACAAATACAATCTAAATTAACACCGGTAATAGCATTTTTTTATTTTTATTTATTATACTCTCGTGTTGAATTGGAAATTCAAAATTTTAAAATTTGATTTTCGAATCCTATTCCTACCCAAGTCAGAATTGAAAATCATTATCAATCCAAAGTTGACAATTGTCAAAGCCATCCTTCGACTTTGGAATTATAGGGTTTTGCTCAATGCATGCCTCCCTCCCCCGCAGTCCAAGCCCTAATAGAATCTTCTTTATTTCAAACGAAATTTGTAGTATTCATTTTATGGTCATAATTTAAAAGTTTGTTTATCTAATAGTATACATTAGGTCAATATTGACAACTTTTTTTTTTTTGAAAAATTCAATAATATGATATCATGTACATAATTAAATTCAATAACTTTAAATTTTGATCATCCTATCTATTTCACTTAAAATAAAGATGTTTGAGAAAAATTCACTTTATCCTTCTGAAGTTTCAAAAGTTATTTAATTTAAACTCAAAAGTTTAAAAATTTGTAATGTACCTCATAATGTTTCAAAAATTTTAAATTTAAACCTTCCGTTACTAATTTTTGTCAAATTGAACGGAAATCAATGAAATTACGTAATTATCCTCAAGCTTTTTTTTTAAAAAAAAATTTATCAAATTTAACAGAAATTAGTAATGAAAGGTTTAAATTAAAAATTTTTAAAACATTAAAAACTACATTACAAATTTTTAAACTTTAGAGTTTAAATTAAAAAACTCATAAAATTTTAGAGTGGAAAGTGATTTTCCCCATTGTTTCTTACTTGAGAGAATTAATTGGGTTTTGGAAGATACCAACCCTCCCCAGTCCCCACTCTACTACCGATAAATAAATAAAAGATTGATAAAATCACTTTGCAACAAGGACCAGAAACTCTTTGCATTATCTAAGGATTTAAAATTGGACACGTCGCAGAAAAACTTGCCATCCAACTTCTCTGTGTGCAAAACAAGAACAAGAAAAATGGTGATCACCGACGCTGGAGAATCACTCACCGGAAATTCCATAAACTATGACCGTCTCCAAGAGCTAAAGGCGTTTGACGAATCGAAAGCCGGTGTCAAAGGCCTTGTGGACGCTGGTATTACCAAAATACCAAGAATTTTTGTACGACCGCCGGAGGATATCGCCAGGGACTTTCCCAGTTCCGGTGATCCAACTAATAACCGATTCACAATTCCTGTCATCAACCTTGGCGACACCGTCGGCCGGCATGCCGAGGTTGTCGCGAGTGTCCGGCAGGCCGCTGAAATGGGATTCTTCCAGGTGGTGAATCATGGGATAGACGAGAGTGTGTTGGAGGAGATGTTGGCGGCGGTGCGTAGGTTTCACGAGCTGCCAAGGGAGGTGAAGGCTGAGTACTACAGTAGGGACCCGACAAGGAGGGTGAAGTTTGAGAGTAACTTTGATTTGTACAAGTCCAGGTTCGCTAACTGGAGGGACAACATGTTTTGTGTTATGGGTCCTGAGGATCTTGACCCTCTGGATTTTCCTCTTGTCTGCAGGTAATTTTATATCAGATTTCAATTTAATGAAGTTAAGTTAAAGCCTTTGAATTTAAACTCACACGCACACTCAACAGATGTAATTATTGTATAAAAATTGGTGTTTATGGGAATTATGAATGTCAATTTGGTAATATGTTCATTTATGTGATATATGCAGAGACATAAGTATCAAGTATTCAAAGGAAGTGAATACATTAGGGATCACATTGTTTAAATTGCTATCGGAAGCACTTGGGCTGAAAGCAGAGCAGCTGATCGAGCTGGATATGGCAAAGGGACAAGCTCTTCTTCTTCACTACTATCCAGCATGCCCTGAACCCGAATTGACTCTTGGCACCAGCAAACACTCGGATCCTGATTTCTTAACCATCTTACTTCAAGACCATATTGGCGGCCTTCAAATTCTTCATCAAGACCGTTGGATTGATGTCCCCCCTTTGCCTGGAGCTCTAATAGTTAACATTGGTGATCTCTTAGAGGCAAGATTTTCTTACACTCTAAAACTTTGTTCTTCAACATGCACTAATTGAAGTAACTAGAATTGCTTTGTTAATTGTTATAAGTTTTGTTCTTGCAGCTCTTGTCTAATGAAAGATTTAAAAGCATAGAGCACCGAGTGGTTGCGAACCGAGCAGGACCAAGAGTCTCTGTTGCATGCTTTTTCACTCCGAACTTTTATCCATCAAGAATTATTAAGGGTCCCCTCAAGGAATTGTTGTCAGAAGATAATCCGCCTGTATTCAGGGAGACCTCGGTGCAAGATCTCATTGCTCACTACTATGAGGGAGGACTTGATGGGAACTCTGCTCTTTCACATTTCAAGTTGCCAAAGTAACAATTGAAATAAGACTACTCTTTGATTTGTGATATGAATATTCCATAATGTTGCTTGTAAAACATGTTCTTCTTACTTGGAATGCTGGGGGTAGTTCTCTTTGTCTGACTCTGTCAATAACAGGACAGGATGTAATAAAGTGATGTTTTTCAATTAGGATTTGTCCGAATCCTTGGAGAAATTTCATTAGTCTCCTTGACATTTTGATAGCTTGCAGTTCATTGGGGATGTGTGAATAATTGCATGCAGCTTCACCTGGCTTGTTAATAATCTGAATATCTGGTCTGGTGCACATAAAGTTGTGTATTCCATACTGAAAACAGAGTTTAACCCAGAGAAATAGTACCTAAAGGCTTGTGACGTGAAATTTCTTCCTACTGAAATTGGAGAAAAATTAAGATTTTGACTTTCCAGAAAAAAGACAACCTTTTTCAAATTTTAGTTAGAATGATCATTGCTGGCACGTGCAACAGATATTAACATATTCTGACACACGCTCAAACAAATATAAAAAATTAGATATCAAAGTTTAATCTTTCCAGAACCAGAGGTCCAGAGCAAAGAAGAATGACGATAACCGGCGCCGGAGAATCAGTCACCGGGAACTCCGTAAACTATGATCGTTTTCAAGAGTTAAAGTCCTTCGATGAATCCAAGGCCGGTGTCAAAGGCCTTGTGGATGCTGGTATTACCAAAATCCCAAGAATTTTCGTCCGACCGCCGGAAGATCTGGCCGGCGATCCAACCAATACCCAAATCACAATTCCGATCATCGACCTTAGTGACATCGTCAGCAGGCGTACTGATAAAGTTGCCGGTGTCCGTCGGGCCGCCGAGGAGGTGGGGTTCTTTCAGGTGGTGAACCATGGAATAGCTGAAAGGGTGTTGGAGGACATGCTGGAGGCGGCGCGTGGGTTCCACGAGCTGCCAAAGGAGGTGAAAACTGATTATTATACTCGTGAGTTGATGAGGAAGGTGAAGTATGGTAGTAACTTCGATTTGTACAAGTCGAGGTTCGCTAATTGGAGGGATACTTTATTTTGTGTTATGGGTCCTGAGCCTCTTGACCCTCAAGAATTGCCTCTGGTCTGCAGGTACTCTTTTATTATGGAGTCATAGTTTTATTTTAATCTCTTATTTCATTCTTGCATTAGATATTCTGAATACTTATTAATGCTTGGATACTCTGGGAACATTAAAGGATACCTGTTTTCAGAGTTCTCGGAGCAATCCAGTTTAAGAATTATGAATTCGTAGGATTGGTAGATAGCTGCTGAATTTTCTTCCTCCCAATTATTCTATATTGGACAAATAAAGTAATTTTTCATTCGAAAATTGACATCATGCTTGAATGAACATAATTTTTTATTGCTCCAGGACCAGGTGTGTCACAAAGAATGTTGTATTATGTCTGGAATTGCTAACAACCCACATAATTTCAAAGTAATCCATATTCTTGCTTCTAGTTGGAATATCCTTGACTATGCTATCTGGAGATATTGACAAACATTGAACATCTATAGACGAAATGTCTTTATTATTATTTTTATTACCATTCATGTTTGTTAAGGTTTACTTGAAGCTTTAATTTAATGGCTTGAATACATTTAGGAAGATTACAATTGGTTTTATCGATCTTGAATCATAGTTTGATTTGCAGAGACATAATTATCGAGTATTCTAAGCAAGTCCATAAGTTGGGGATCACTTTGTTTGAATTGCTATCTGAAGCACTTGGGCTCAAACCTGACCACCTTATAGACCTGGAGTGTGCAAAGGGGCTTCAACTTCTCAGCCACTACTATCCAGCATGCCCTGAGCCCCAACTGACATTGGGCACCACCAAACACTCAGATCCTGATTTTCTCACCATCTTACTTCAAGACCATATTGCTGGACTTCAAGTTCTTCATCAAAACCATTACATTGATGTTCCTCCTGTTCCTGGAGCTCTAGTTGTAAACATTGGAGATCTCTTACAGGCAAGATTTTGATATATATATAGCAATAAGACTTATTTTTATCATGTCATTTCAAGATGCCTTCTCATTCATGTACATTTAGAGCACAACATTGGACCATTCTCAGCTTCACATTCATATAAAAGCTACCATATCTTCATGAAAAATGGACCCTGTTCTGTTGCATTACATCATAAAATGATCTCATGTCAAGCGTTTGATCTCTTGAGCGGCTGAAACTTGAATGTTACGTACCCATAGAACTAAAGGCACAAGATAAATTATTGCATGATTGCATGTGTGGATAAAAAGAGATGTGAACATGGGCTAGGAAGTGAAGTGACCTGGTTAGAATCAATAATTATCTTGTATTGTTTTATGTGTTGAAGTTATATCAAGTTTAGAAGTGTAAGGGATAATAAGTTACCTTATGATAATGATAGAGTTGTACTTCCATCTTTTTTTTAAAAAAAAAAATCATTGTAAGTTTATTTAAAGACCTGTCATGAATAAAGATCATGACATAAATTATTTTGGACAAACACTACATCTTTGTTTTGGGCGGTCCAGGTTTTCCTTGAAATAAACCTAACTCACATTAAAATTCCCTACCGTTCTCTAACCTACTTTCTTAGTTTTCAAAATAGGAAATCAATGTGAGATAGATCTTGTACAGATCTTTGGGACTACTTTTCAATATATGAAGGTGCAGTTACTTGTTAACCGTTGCATGTTCCTACGGAAAAGCTTTTGTGCTGCTACATGGCTTCTCATTAAGCATGTTTACAGCTACCATGATTTAATCAGTACCACTCAACTATGCTATTATCATTCGTAATCATTGTTTTCAGGCATGCACATGGCCATTGCTTGAGTTAAATCTCTCTCATAAATTTTATTAACTCCACTCAGCAATAATCTTTTTTAATAATTTTTTTCTTGCATGCGCATGGGAGTGTTCTTCATGGTGTCTGAAGACTAAATAACATGGAAAAAAGATCACTAAAAAGGCAGGATTTACAATATGTTGACAAAGAAAGAGGCTGGTTCCTGAATTTAGCAGAATATCATTCTTATGATGATTTCTACCTCGGTTCAAGAAGTTATGCTTTTGAAGAAAGGGAGCCAAAATGCGAGAGACAAAAAAAAAGGAAAAGAAGAAGAAGCAAAGCATTGAACTTTTTAGAATCATTTCTAAAGTTTAGATTGATGCCACTTTGCATTTTCAAGCTAAATATTTTGCATTTATTGCTCACAAAATGGGAAAATAATTTGGTTATTTTGATTTTTATGACTGGTAATTGCTCAAGGTTATAGAACCAAAACTATTGGAGAAGAATTTGATTTGTAAGTTCTTATAATCTGTTTAAAGGATTTTCTGTTGTATTTTTGCAGCTCATATCTAATGACAGATTTAAAAGTGTAGAGCACCGGGTGCTAGCAAACCACCTTGGACCAAGAGTATCTGTTGCATGCTTTTTCACTCCTCATCTTCACCCATCAACAATGATTTATGGCCCCATCAAGGAATTGCTGTCAGAAGATAGTCCCCCTGTATACAGGGAAACCTCGGTGCGAGATTTCATTGCTTACTATGATTGGAAAGGACTTGACGGGAACTCTGCCCTAACACATTTCAAGTTGCAAAGGTAACCAAGGAAATAAGGGGATTTGAATTATAAGCTATGGCTCTTAATACTGTATTTTATAAGAACTGAAGTGACAAAAACTTCATGTTAAATATACTTTTATTTACTTTATTTATGTACAACAGAAAAATAATTTGCTTATGATAGAAGATGCCCATGTTTCACTTCATGCTCTTTAAAATGCATGTGTTTGACAGCTTCTTGTTTTCATTCCCCTGTTATGCCAAAAGTTTAAAGTACATCAACAGCATCTAGCCCAATCACTAAGCAAGACTTGTTACATTACTGAAGCTTTCTAAAGGAGATGGTTGTACATGACATATACGGCTCTCCCTATCTTGATTGGTTATCTTCTCTCTTTCAATTTCAGAGCCCAAAAATCAGATTAAGTACAATAATTTCTGATAAATTATGAAGGCCTCAAGTGTCAGTTGTTTCCCAACTGGAACTATGCCTTGTTGCATCCCGGCCAAAAGAAAAAAATAATAATAATAATAAAGAAAACATGTTGATTGGTGTTAATATTATCATTGATGCCAAAATAGAGAAGATGCTTCAAATCATGATCCATCCAACAGCTGAACTCTGCATTTCACAATACCAGCTCAAGACCCCATGGCAAGGAGGACAAACCCAATGCAAGTAAGTGATCACCATCTTTTAGGATGCATGGTAATTTAATATGGTATTATAAGAGTGGTCCAGAATTCAATCATTGACTTCATAGTTTATCTTTCATTTCAATTAAATATTGTATATGTTGAGATTTATTTATTTACATGTGAGGAGAGTATTTACTCATGCAATCACTAAAGCTTTTGGTGAAGCAGGTCCTAAGTTCAATCTTATGAAGCTAAAAATAAAAGAGATTTACTACCTTGGCTGATAGATACCATTATAGATCTATTATCGCAAGTTCTTTCACTTATAAGTGGATCAATTTATGGCTATGTTACATGCTAAGTCTTGTGCAATCTTCATTTGATCAGTAGTCTCTTTTGCTGCATGGGTTGCAGCTGACTTTTTCTGCAGAGAGGCATTTGGAGAACTTCATAAAAAAATTACAAAAAACACGTGGACTAATTTTGCATTTAACCCAAAGTTGTAAAATTTTAATTATTATTTTGAATTAAATAATTTTAGATTTTGTCAATCTCGTATATAATTTAATGAGATATAATCAAATTTCAGCATCAACCCGTCTCCAATTACAAGTTCTGAAAATATTTGTATGCGCTTGAGATTTCCATCAACCAAATTGAAGAGAAGCTTTGTTTTGAAATACTTTTGAGACAACTTCTCTGTATTTTTATTATTTTTTTATTTTATTTTTTTCATTTTCTTTTTAAGCGTTCAAACTAAAAAGAAAAGAAAATTGACACCCTTAATTCAGATTTTGATCGTCATTGGAACTAGGGGTGAAAATGCGGTTACAGTTAGCAGTTATTGGCTAAAACCGCTAACCGTAACCGCCTAGGCAGTTAGTAAAATTCACTAACCGCCTAGACTATTAACCGCTAACTACTTTTTAAAAAAGAAATTTTTTAAAAAAATTTGAAAGTTAATTTTTTTTTTTTTGAAAAAAAAAACAAACAAAATAATGTCGTTTTTGTGGTAATATGATAATACCCCATTGCATACGACAGCATTTATATATATATATATAAACATAAAAAAACGAGATTGAGCATATAATGGTTAGCGGATTTTTCTAACCACCTTAAAAAAGCAGTTGACAATTAGAACAATGAAGGTTTAGCGAGCGGTTATAAACTGCGGGACGACTATAAAAATTCAAAATTCAGGTATCAAAAGTCGTATCTTATCTTTCCGGAACCAAAGCAAAGAAGAATGACGATCACTGGCGCCGGCGAATCAGTCATCGGTAATTCCGTAAACCATGATCGTCTTAAAGAGTTAAAGTCCTTCGATGAATCCAAGGCCGGTGTCAAAGGCCTTGTGGATGCTGGTATTACCAAAATCCCGAGAATTTTCGTCCGACCGCCAGAAGATCTTGCCGGCGACCGCCACGATTCCAGCGAGACAATCAATACCCAAATCACAATTCCGGTCATCGACCTTAGTGACATCGCCGGCAGGCGTGCCGATAAAGTTGCTGGTGTCCGGCGGGCCGCAGAGGAGGTGGGGTTCTTTCAGGTAGTGAACCATGGAATAGCTGAAAGGGTGTTGGAGGACATGCTGGAGGGGGTGCGTGGGTTCCACGAGCTACCAACAGGGGTGAAGGCTGATTATTATACTCGGGAGTCGACGAGGAAGGTGAAGTATGTTAGTAACCATCATTTGTACAATTCAAAGTTCGCTAATTGGAGGGATACTCTTTTTTGTAATATGGGTCCTGAGCCTCTTGACCCTCAAGAATTGCCTCTGGTCAACAGGTAATCGCTTATTTCATTCTTGCATTAGATATTCTGAATAGTTATTAATACTTGGATACTCTGGGAACATTAAAGGATACTTGTTTTCATCGTTCTCGAAGCAATCCAATTTAAGAATTAGGAATTCGTAGCATTGGTAGATAACAACTGGATTTTCTTCCCCCTAATTAATCTTTATTGGATAGATAAAGTAATTTTTCATTCGAAAATTGACATCATGCTTGAATGTTGTATTATGTCTGGAATTGCTAACAACCCACATAATTTCAAAGTAATCCATATTCTTGCTTCTAGTTGGAATATCCTTGACTATGCTATCTGGAGATATTGACAACCATTGAACATCTATAGAAGAAATGTTTTTATTGTTATTTTTATTACCATTCATGTTTTTTAAGGTTTACTTGAAGCTTTAATTTAATGGCTTGAATACATTTAGGAAGATTACAATTGGTTTTATCGATCTTGAATCATAGTTTGATTTGCAGAGACATAATTATCGAGTATTCTAAGCAAGTCCATAAGTTGGGGATCACTTTGTTTGAATTGCTATCTGAAGCACTTGGGCTCAAACCTGACCACCTTATAGACCTGGAGTGTGCAAAGGGGCATCAACTTCTCAGCCACTACTATCCAGCATGCCCTGAGCCCCAACTGACATTGGGCACCACCAAACACTCAGATCCTGATTTTCTCACCATCTTACTTCAAGACCATATTGCTGGACTTCAAGTTCTTCATCAAAACCATTACATTGATGTTCCTCCTGTTCCTGGAGCTCTAGTTGTAAACATTGGAGATCTCTTACAGGCAAGATTTTCATATATATATATATATATATATAGTTTTATGTGTTGAAGTTATATTAGGTTTAGAAGTCTAAGGGATAATAAGTTAAATTATGATTACCAAAAAGGCAGGATATACAAAAATTTTGACAAAGGAGGAGGCTGGTTCCTGAATTTAGCAGAATATCATTATTATGATGATTTCTTCCTCTGTTATAAAGGTTATGCATTTGAAAAAAGGGAGCCAAAGTACTGCGAGAGAAAAAAAAGAAGCAAAAACTTCGAACTTGTTAGAATCATTTCCGTAGTTTAGATTGATGCCCCTCTGCATATTCAAGTTCAAAAATATTTTGCATTTATTGCATGCAAAATGAGAAAATAATTTGGTTATCTTGGTTTTTATGCCTAGTGGTAACTCTTCAAGGTTATAGAACAAACACTATAGGAGAAAAATTTGATTGTAACTTCTTATCAGCTGTTTAAAGGATTATTCTGTTGTATTTTTGCAGCTCATATCTAATGACAGATTTAAAAGTGTAGAGCACCGAGTAATAGCAAACCAGCAAGGACCAAGAGTATCTGTTGCATGCTTTTTCTCTCCTAATCTTTACCTATCAACAATGGTTTATGGCCCCATCAAGGAATTGCTGTCAGAAGATAATCCCCCTGTATACAGGGAAACCTCTGTGCGAGATTTCCTTGCTCACTTTGTTGAGAAAGGACTTGACGAGAACTCTGCCCTAACGCATTTCAAGTTGCAAAGGCAACCAAGGAAATAAGGGGATTTGAATTATAAGCTGTGGCTCTTAATATTGTATTTTATAAGAACCTTAAGTGACAACAAATTTCATGTTAAATATACTTGTATTTGCTTTGTTTATGTACAACAAAAAAAATAATTTGCATATGATTGAAGATGTCCATGTTTCAGAGCCCAAAAACAGATTAAGTACAATAATTTCTGATCAATTATCCCTACTGGGGTGGGTATACAAAGTACTGGCTCAATGCCCTGCCTTGGAGTGGTTTCTTGTTATAAAAAATAATAATAATAATAATAATAAAATCTGATAAATTATGAAGGGCCTCTAATGTCAGTTTTTTGTCAACTATAACAATGCCTTATTACGGCCAGGTCAAAATAAAATGGTAAGGATTTGGATAGAATTGAAGCAGGTCTTAAGTTCAATCTGATCAAGCTAAAAAATGAAAAGGATTTACTGCCTTGGCTGATACCATTATAAATCTGTTATCGCAAGTTCTTGCACTTATAAGTGGATCATTCTATGGTTATGTTACATGCTAAATCTTGTGTGACATAGCGGAAGACTTGGTAACACAAATCAGAAGCGTCTTTTGACCAAAAGATAAAACAAGCCCTTAAGCGTAAAGAATAATAAACTCTGCAGAGTATATGAGAAATTTTCAGCTTTGATAATAATTCAATTGTCTTTTACATTACAAACTAACACATATATAGAAGATAAATACTTGTAGAGATAGTAAACATATTCATAATAGTAAAATTAAACTTAATCCTAGTAAGGAAAGAAAATAAAGTCTTAATTGTAAATCATAATAAAATAAAATAAAATAAGATCTTATCCTTTAGCTTGGAGTCACGTTCTACATCAGTTTCCGCTTCTTGAAAGAATTCGTTCTCGAGTAAAGTTCTAACTTCTCTGGTGAAAAATATTCAAAAATGACTGCCACGTAGAAGATCAATGACATATGCATTGTTATTAATCTTTTTTAGTATCTTGCATGGACTATACTTCTTTTTCCTCTACTTTCTAGAAGTACCAGTCGGCAGTCGCCTCTTGTGTAAATACATCATCACAATTACCAGTCACATAAAATGCTTTTTGTCGAAAAATATTTTTTGGCATATGGATCGTACGGAAAACGGTAGGCGACTTTTGACAACTTCCAGCAAAGGTTCAACAAACTCCGACAATGGTCCAGTGGTTTAAGAAATAAAAACTTAAACTCGAAAAATAGTTAAAAAAAATGTAAAACGGAAATCATTTTCCGAAACTAAAAAAGTTTTTTTTTGTTAAACCGAAATTATTTTAGTTTGATTATTATTTTCGATCACATCAAATACCAAACCAAAAAAAAAAAAATCTAAAATATATTTTAATGGAAGCGCAAACGGAGCCCAGTGTCCTTTCCAAGCCAAAACAAATGATGACTAGGATGAAATTGGGCATTTTTCATTTTTAAGATTTGAGTTTTTGAGTTGCAACAAGACGAAAACAGCATATGCATTTAAGATAAGATGCCTTTTCGGCTACTTTGTACTAACTTCTGTCGTAAGTTGTAACCGGTTCATCTCAATATATATATTATATATATATATTTTTTTTAAAAAAAAAAAACTTTCTAGTATGGACTTCCCAAAGTATTAGGACTTACGAGCGGAAGGAAAAGAACGAAAGATAAAATAATATACTTTCAAATGAGAAATTTGCCAAGTCACACGCCTATACCCACTCTCGCTATATAATTGTAGGATTACGCTCGAAATACTCAAGAGTAGGGCTCGACCAAAGTAAAAGGTGTGGCCTACACGCGAATAAATTGCGCGTGGAGTAGCATTCCACTTTCCTTCTGCAGTAAGGCACGCTATGTTCGGTCACGCCACCCGACTTTTGACATGTTTGAAGAGTTGAGAAACGTTGTATGAAATGTTTGAAGAAGATATGTCCAGTTTTTTATGGCTGTTCCTCTTCTTTAATTCATAAAATTTCATCTCCCTTTCTCTCTCTCAGACACGTAAAATCCACGTTTGGGTTTTGCCTGTACATAGTTATTTTACTAAACACGTAAACAGATGTGAAATTACACCAACTCTTCAATTTTAGTTTTTGGGTTTTACTGTTTCGGGTTCTTTGTCAGCTTTTCTCGTTTGCTTTCTCAGAGAAAGTGGGTTGGAGAGCACTTGCTTTTGGGATTTTTTTTATGACTTTTTTTTTCTGCTTCTGAATGGGTTTGGGAAGATGAGTTTTTTCTCTGACCCATTAAGAATCTGAAATTTGCTTGGTATTGAAGAGAAAGATGAAGGATTTTCCTGGGACGCCTGGGACTTTCACCGGACTTGTTCTGAGGATTTCGCAGTGCATTTTTGCTGTTGGGTCGATTGCTTCTATGGCCACCACCACCAATTTCTCCAGTTACACAGCATTCTGGTATTTGTTCATTTCTCAACTCTGTAATTTCTTATTTATTCAAATATTTTTCCTGTTGTTCAAAACCTAGTATATCAATATCATTGTAATGCCTCTTCAGCTTCAGACCCATATGTTAATCTCTGAGTTATGCCCAAATTAATCATGAGTAATCCGTCCACCAGAATTATATTGGCTTGTGGGGTTTTGAAATTTCTGGGAAATTGTTATTTAGAGAAATAAATGTATCAGAGGACCAATGTACATGTATCCCTGCATGAATTAGATCTGCAGATGTTGTTGGAATTAATATGTCATCCATAATTATTGACATCATGTTTGCAAGCAAAAAAGTTCAAACTCTCTAGTGAGCATCATTTTGTTGGCAATTATGAAGAATCTTTTCAATTAAAAACAATGTGCTTCAGCCTTCAGTGTTTGGCACTTGCAGATGTTTACAGTAACTTCATGACTGAACTGACTACCTATTACTGAGATGCATCTTATTAAAGAATAATGTTGTGAAGGTAGTTTCAGTAATCTATGTTTGCCATTTGTTTTCTGTCTTAGAGGAGGTCGGCATCCAATGTATCCTCCTTCCTAAATAGTTGATTCATTGAAAGTGGAAGTTTGGACCATTGAGATTTCATACAATTTCTTACTCATTTGATATTGATCTTGGATTGTATATATATGTTGATTTCGGCAAAGAGTTCTCAGCATTTCTAGCCCAGCCCTTCTATACAGTGCTTGTGCAGTGTTACCAAGTACAAGGGGAGTTCTTTTTTTTTTTTTTTTTGGGAAGGGAGGGAGGGGGAGAAAAGGTGCTTGTTTCCCTATTTTAAATAAGCTTCACTTTAGTTATTGATGTGCTAGTTACTAGTGTTTTGCATTCTTACTCATTTAACTCAGGATGTGAGGACAGTACTCTAGATGGAAGTTTACTATATGCTTCTCTCCATCAAGGCAATCTAGCTTGGCCACCTTGCATATATTTTGCTTCAGAATATATGGAAGTTTCAATCAATATCCATTTTACTTGTTTGACTGTGTGTCAGCTCTGTTCTCAAAGGAATTATTGGTTTTGGAGCAAGGTTCCATTGAGCATATGATAAAACCTGTATGCTTTGTTACGCTTAACTTTTTAATTGGTTCTATATGTTATTGGGACTTGAAATTTGGTTTAGACAAAGTGTAATAATTACAATTTACTTTTCAGTGGTAATGGAATATACACTTTTGATATCAAATCCTTTACCCATTAAGCCATGTATGGTATATGCAAAGTACTTTTTGATTAAATGCAATAGCCACTATACATGCTTTCAAAATGGATCTGGAAACGTTAGTGAAATTGACACCACAGAGCAGCATATGCTTGTATGGTGTGCCTTCAATTATTTCTTTACCTTTGGTGTTAACATATGATCTGTTTTTTTCTCTCATCTTGTCACCTATTATTGCTACCTGTAAGTTCCCACAAAGCATTTCTATCTAAGCCCTACCCTTTCTGTTCTTAGCCACCCATATAATCATGCAAATGGATTTTGGTGGCTCATTAATAGCAGCAAAAATGTCAATCTTGAAATGTATATAAGATCATAGACACTTGAGTTTACAAAAACTTGGTTCACTATTACTCCATTGTAGCATGATAGCATCATCTGCTTGTCTGGGTACAAAACAAGGAGATGTACTACTTGCACATAATTGATTCACTATTACTCCATGCTTTGCAATTTATGCAGGTTATTTCTTTTTTAAATTCCATTATTTACAGAGGGAAATGCAAAATTTTATGCTCCCTCTCTCTTTTCTTGTTGCAGCTACCTGATTGCTTCAATGGGTTTACAAGTCATCTGGAGCTTTGTGCTTGCTATGCTGGATGCACATGCCTTGGTTAGAAAGAAGGTCCTCCATAATCCTATTTTAGTTAGCCTCTTTGTGGTCGGAGATTGGGTCAGCGTCTATGAAACTTTGATCAAACTTAATTGTTTCATTTCTTCCAAAAGACTTGTGTGTTTATAGTGGTTGTCATTTATAACTCCTTTGATTTTTAAATTCAACAGGTGATGGCGACACTGTCTCTTGCTGCAGCTTCTGCCTCAGCTGGCGTTACGGTGTTGTACTTTGGCGACTTGGGAAGCTGCAAGTTAGGAGAAGAATGCCAGAAGTACCAGATGTCAGTTGCCTTGGCCTACATGAGCTGGGTAACAATTGCAATTTCATCTCTGATTATGCTTTGGCTTTTAGCTGCGGGTTAGACCTTTTTATTGTATATAGGCCACCAACCCCATCTGTCCTACTGAAATTTTGATCTTTTCGTGATGTTGATAGAAAAGGAAACACGCAAAACAACGTTGCAATGCTTTACAATTACTTTAGTTCCTCCATTTTTTTTTTTTATCCCAGGTGGGTTGGGGAAAGGTACAATTTGTATATTGGTGGAATTAAATTAAAAATTGGAAATACATCTTGTTGAGGAAATGGGTCATACTATCTGTTAATCAAATTACTTTTTTTTTTCTTTGTTCTGCTGATGATGCACCCTAACTCATCATTATAGTGGGAATTAGTGAGGTAATGAATGACACCCAGATGCTTGATTATATTTATAAAGGGGGGGCCACTGCCTTTTCATAAAGAAAGGGTTCCTTACTCAGAAAACAAAAACAGAACAAAAGAGCAAAAGAAAAGAAAAGGATCCTTTGTTCGGAAGGAAAAATCAAGGACAGTTTGTGGTTATGAGTGGGCATGGGCAGGGGATTGTGAGAATTATGTCAATCACGTTGACATGGAAGCACCCTCAATGTGGAAGCAGCAAAGTTGGTCTGTTGTTGTTGCTTTTAGGCCCCACGGGCAGGTAGGACGATAGTTAAGAGATCCCATCAAATTGGGGGTTGGGATTTTACTTTACATCTGACCTTGTAAATACTTGGATTAAAAACAGGGAGACATCTGCATTGTAGGATGGTTTTTTGACACAAATTAGTTTAGAAACTATTTAGGCCAAGTGGTACTTTGAATAGCTATTTCATTTGAAAAATGAATAATTATTACTTAGAACAAAGAAGTTATAATGAAATAATTATTCTTATTCATTAATTTGGTTGTAATATTATAATATAACCCTAAATATGTAATTTTATTGTTTGGTATAGTGCAATATGCTGGTGAATGGAATCATATTGTAATCAAATTTTCTAAAACACTCTTATAATATATTAATTTACATTTTATGGAGCTAGACAATATCCAAATGCTTGGATAAAGTAAAGAAAAAAAAAATCTTTTGTACTTAGGTTTTGGTTTAAAGATTGCTCAAGAAAATCAAGTACAAGTCTTGTTTGCAAGGTCACCTGCAGATGTTCGGACGGGTCTCTCAAAAAGAGTTCTGCTACTGTCCTATTTGCACATATTTGGAAGATATGGAGAAACAAAGAGTCTAGGTTGTCCACATATGTTCAGAGAAATTAGATGAGCAGAGTCTCGTGTGTTATGTCATGCGCTGATGTCCGGATAATAAGCAGTTTTAAGGCGTGAAACCCTATGGATGTCTTGACACCTCATTAACATGCCCAGAAGCCGCCACAAAAAACCTAAAACGACTTTAGGTTTCAAGGCTTTCAGAAGACTATAAAAGAACTTTGAAGGCACGATTTTCTTAGTTAAGTATTATTATTTCTTGTTGATATAGAGTATTTACATACACTTAGAGCTTAGGATTGATTTGTGTGCCACGAGATATTGATGGAATGTACTTAGAAGATTAATTCTCTTGAAGTAATTAAATCACAAGGTGTTCTACATCAACAAATCGTTTGAAGTCTACCAGTAGGTTGATAAGCAAATCAATAAGAAATATTGGCCAAAGATGAGTTGAAGCTGTCATGGGCAAGAAGCTAGCAAAGAGCCTGTTTCCACACAAATTGTGTTAGTCGTTACAAAAGATTGTAAGTATACTATGCCTGTGTATTGAATTTCTATTGGTGTTGATTTCCTGAGTTTAACGGCTCCGAAGAGGTTTTACCGTTAATGTGTTTCATTATGTTCAGATTTTACTACGTAGTTGTCAATTGTGAGTGTTGGGGTCTAAAATATGTTACTCAAATTGGTATCAAAACGTCTTACACTCCGTTTGGATTTACCTCTTTACTGTGATCATTGACCCCAACCGTCAATGGTTCCGTTTGATTTCACCATAAACTCTAATGATAGGGGTACCTAAAAGTGGAATATTAACATTGCAAATTTGAATAATTCGAGGTTAACATTGTAAAACTCAGTACATGTTTGTGGGGAGAAGGGGGGAGGGGGTAATCAGAGTTTCCCCTATTGTTTTTTAAATTGATCCCACCAAACCGCAATCCAAAACCAACGAGCTTAATTAAAAAAATAAAAAACCAACGAGTTTACCATACACTCCTCCAAACCCTTCATCATTTTGAAAAATCATTCAACTTTGAAGATCCAATCCAAGAAATCTCTAATCTACATATTCTCATTGAATATGGGATTATCCGCTTTCAACCTATATTCTTCAAAATCCTGATTTTTTTTCCCCTCATTTGGAATGGATCACCTTGTGCCTCCTCATCTTCGTTGTCTACATCAGAATCTTCTTCTTCGTAAGTTGGTTGAAAATGATGATTGCGAATATTAATTAATGCACCTTGTATCACACAGATTTGTTCAATTTTACCGTTAGCAGTACTGAGCCCCAATTCAACGGGCATATCACGAACGGATATCCGCCACAATAAGCTCTTGACTTTCAAGATCTTGCCAGGAAAATCCTCGCTCTAACACTATGTACGTCGTTGATGCCGTAGAAGGTGTAGGAGCAAGAGTTAATCATGTTAACTCAAAAGAATTCTATAGAATTCACAAGAGAAAAACTAAAATCCACTAGGGAATTTTCAAATAAATTTTATTTTAATAACAAACAATTATCTTCCAAAGTATGCCTTTTTCTGGGCTATGATAAGAAACAAATAATTAAATAATGCATATAAAAACACATGATGAAAGGATTAATTAAGATGCTAAGCCATCGTCCAAATCAAATTAAATTTCAACGTGGAAATTTTCTCTTGAATTTTGCTTTTTAAAGATCAGTTTACGAATTCGTGTTGACTAACAAAAATATTTGCGAACATTAATCATTTAATTAGATAGATGGCATATTGAAGTATGAACATTAATAGGCAACCAAAAGAATATTTGATTCCATTATTAAGAATAAAAAAAGTATTATACTTTGCTAAAACAATCAGATGAAAAGAATTCCTATTAAATTCTATGACGCAATATGATTATATATTCTGATGGATATATAGATGCATATAAATGATTCCTCCTGTGAAGAAAGTAGCAAAGGAATCTACTCACAGACAAATTGTCTGATTTCAGATATAGTACAGATTCTGGAATAATAATGCATGTATGTTAAATTCTCTTATGAAATAATTTTATAATTTTGGAGGAATATTGTTGAGAAATTGTCTTTATAAAAGAGGATAAATTAATCCTCGTTATACAATTAAAATAACCTGACAGTAAAAATTTGCCTTTAATTTTTTTTTTTAAAAAAAAGTGCTGATCTAAAGGCCAGATTTCACTGCAAAAGACTATATAAGACTAGCTAGTATTATATAGTAATGCCCATGATAATTCTCCTTTCTCCCCTCTCCAACATTGAATAATATATATATATATATATATATATATATATATGATGCATGCCAAATCAAGAAGCACTTAAATGGTGCTTACCTGAAAAAGAAAAAAGAAAACATTTAGGTCCAATTGTCACAAGAATCTGACATCACTTTGCCAAAATCTGTCACTTTCATGCATATTTATCGTGATATTATTATATGTGATTGTTCAATTAGGATTTAGAACGTTGGATTTTGAGCAAGCAAGCATGAGATCGATAGAATATTAATTCATTCCGTCCACCACAAAAAATCTGAAACTTAAATATTATGTCCGGGAATCGTCAGTATATCGATCAAAGGGAATTTAATGGAGAACATGATACGGACAACATGCCACGAGAATCAACCCACCTCTTTCATCATCTTCTATATTTATATATATATATGTGCTTCTTCAGCTCGTGATAAACAAAGAAGAAGAAGAACCAAGGAGATCGAGCTCGATCATGGCGCTTATTACAAATGGCCGTTCCTTTGGGAGCATTTACAGGAAGTTCAAGCCTCACATCCTGATGGCTGTGGCTCAGCTGGGCTATACTTTTCTATATTTTATCACAGAGGCTTCTTTCAATCATGGAATGAATCCTCATGTCTATATTACTTACCGACATATTGTAGCTGGTGTAGTCATGCTCCCTTTTGCCTATTTTCTTGAGAGGTACGTATACATGATTGTTATTTTCCAGTTTACATGTATAATGCCGCCATAGCTATTGATCGATCATCTTTAATCCTCTCCTGCAGAAAAGTCAGGCCGAAGCTCACATTGGCTCTTCTATTGGAAATTTTTGTCCTTTCTCTACTTGGGTATGTAACAAATTAGAGCATGCATACTATAAAAATTATCATTTATCTTAAGAGCTTAACCTTCTGAGATATGATGATTTAACATGGTATCTCATTTTAATTAAACATTATACATGTTAGGCTTCATTTATGAAGGAAAAGTTGAAGTATTGATTAAGTGGTAATTTATATAAGAAGGTTAACTTGTCTTTGATAAAATGATTGCAGGGTGGGTTTGACTCTGAACATGTACTTTGCAAGCTTGAGATACACCTCCCCAACCTTCGTTGCATCAATGGTGAACACCATAGCTTCCATGACTTTTGTAATAGCAGTTGTACTAAGGTTGGAATGCTTCTTTACCGGTATTCTTTTAAGAGATTTTATCACTATTTCCATTTTCCATCTCGTTATATTTTAAAGCTATGTAATTCATGCATGCAGGATGGAGGTTCTTGATCTCCGAAGTCGTCGTGGGATGGGAAAAGTTTTGGGGACCTTGATTTCCTTGGCTGGTGTAATGACCATGACTCTATACAAGGGACCTCTAATGAGAAATCTATGGCACCCGCTAATCCATGTTCAAGGGAAAACTGCCACCCACGAGAACTGGTTAAAGGGCTCTATTCTAACTGTTGCAAGCTGTATAACATGGTCCATATGGTACATTATGCAGGTTTTTAGCCCAAACCCACAGCTATATATATAGCTTATTGGACTAGTTTCGTGTAGAGTAATGAAAGAACTCTATGACAGACTTTCATAGCTAGACATCTAACGTTGTGGATTATCTTCTGAAAATTGTAGGCATTTACATTAAAAAGATATCCTGCTCAACTGTCACTGACTGCATGGATGAGCTTTATTGGAGGAGCACAATCAGCTGTCTTCACAGTGATCATAGAACATAAACGAGCTGCTTGGACCATAGGATTCAACATTGACTTCTGGTCAACCATATACGGTGTAAGTATATATCAATATATAGTCTATAAATTAGAAAAAATATATATATAGTCTATAGATGTTAAGAGATTCAAATCTAAAATTTTGATTATATTTTGATCATGGATTTGACATGGCAGGGAGTGGTAGTTTCTGGTTTGATTGTCTTCATTCAACTGTGGTGCACGGAAAAAAAAGGACCAGTTTTTGTGACCATGTTTAATCCTCTTTCAACAATATTAGTAGCAATTCTGGCATACTTTGTCCTTGGCGAAAAACTGTACATGGGCAGGTAATTTTTCATCGTTCTATCCATATATATGCCATACATAGTAGAAGCATAAGATGGAAGCACATAAACAAAAGGAAAGGCCGAAAGAAGAACAAGATAGAAGTAGCCATGTGTATATTCTAGGAGAAATGTTATTTGTCCTTTCTCTCATACAATTTTTTTTTAAAAAAAAAAAAATTAGCTATTGAATTTGTAGGATTACATTTTCACCCATATAGGCTCTACAGACTCAACAATTGATTTTTTTTTTTTTTTTTTTTTTTTTTAAAAAAAAAAAGGTTGTTTGAGGAGAAGGACGTTTAGACTTTCTCATATTCTAAACTTGATATTGACTTGTTCAGCATACTAGGGGCAGTAATCGTCATCATTGGCCTATATATGCTGCTGTGGGGTAAAGATGGAGACCAACAAGTTCACAACGATTCGCAAGAGCAAACTTATTCCCCTTACAACGAGCAAAAGGATAACAACAACACGCTCATGATTACTTCAGCTCACAAGGAAGAATCAAAGTGCGAACCTTAAAAGATTCAACCATTACTCTGATAAGCATAGAGATTACGATGTCATCATGATGCAACACCGATTAAAACAAGAGAGAAACAAAAAACCCCAATTGAAGGACACAGAAAGTACTCAAGGGAGGAATTCCAAAAGGATATCGTATAAACCTTTGCTTCACAGACCACTCGTGAGTTTATTCAGCAAACTAAGCAAGCAAATCAGATTAAGGTGACAATTGAATATCTTTATTTAACCTTTACTCAAATCCCAATAAATCACAGAATCTTAAAATTTGTCTACATCCAACTTTTTTCTTTATGATTAAGTCTAAGTTGATCTACATCCACATATATACATGGTTCAAAGATTGTGTGGAGTTATATATCATGCTAAGATATGGGATGCAAGCAAAATGATATTTCCTCCGTTGTACGGACAACACTATCAACTGTGGAAAGAATTTGATTGATTCCATGAGTCAGTTGGGTAAATTGAGCTCCCCTAGAAGAGTAATTGGCCCAGAAAACTCAACCGTATCATCCATTAATTGTAATTAAGCTAGTCTTTGCTGTTATAGGCGCTCCGATTCATAGTTTCAAAGACTTTCTATCATTGGCAAGAAAATAGAATTTGCAAATATACCACTGAAATGTTTCTGGGAGAAAGACAATTGTTTGATATGCACTTGAATCATAGAGACTGTTGACTCAAATGATTGAATTAGAAGATGACGGCCAGCAAACAACACACTTCGCCAATGCTGCACGTATTTGCTAATAGTTGAATTTCAAAATCAGACCTACTGAAAGAGCAGCTATATATACATGTCGGCAAGGCAACAAAAATGCTGAATGACAGAAAATCAAGCATTCAAAAAAAAAAAAAAAAAAGAACTACGCAGCAGGGGGCCTGAGCTCATGATCATGAGATGTATCACGGGCACCTGGAGGCAAGTACTGCCACATTGGGACTAAACCATAGCTAGGAAAAACTGCCATCTTGTTTGGCCCAGCATGATATGCGCCTGGATGCCCTGGCATAAACCCAGCATGACTAGGAATGCCCATAGATTTCACTTGCTGCTCCATCCTTTCCTTATCCGTCTTCAGTGTGAGTTTCTCTTCACGAAGTTCATTCTTCTCTGCCTGTTAAACCGGAAAAGAATTTTAAAACTGGCACTACTAAGCAATTTCATACGAAAGGAAGAGTTTAAACAATTCAACACTTTAAACATACACTCTAACATGCAACAGAAAAAATAGATTCCCACATAATTCGATCAACTTATTATGGAAAAACTATGAACATTGAATTTCAGATCCTCTTAAATTTGCCTCTATCATACAGCTCGTCCAAACGTTCCTTTGCTTCAAAAGGCGTACAGTAATTATGTCAGCATGAATTAGACAATTTTGAACTATCCGTTTTCGATTTCCAATATGTGTGCAATTCCAAAATTATCCTATCCCCATCATTTTCTCGAAGATAAGCCATCAGCAACAGCAGTTATTGAATATATATATACACACACGTGTGTGCATGTGTGTATGTTTGATAGTAGCAATAGGAGTAAGTTTATCATTGGCAACAGCAATACAAACTGACCGAGTTAAGTAACTAATGCAATACAAATGCTGAGATACCAAATTTGATAAAAGAGTTTCTGAACAACTTATTTTAGGGTTTAAGAAGAGCTAGGATTAGGTTTTATGAGGTTAAAGATGGGTAAAAGTTGGGCATAAGGTTTCTAACAGGGCAAGGCATAGGGCAGGGTTTGGATGTCAAACTACCAGGAAACTCTAGTTTTGAACTGCTGTTCTGGATGCTATCAACAGTACCCGAGAACTTTAACATTGAATACTTAGTTAATTTAGAAACTATTTGATGAATTAGTGGTATAGGGTTTTCGAGATTTCGATTTGAGAGACAAGAATCAAAGCAAAAACAGGTCTGATAATTTAAGAAAAATTACTGAAAAATGAAAAAAATAAATAAATAAAAGGAAAAAGAAGAAAATATTCCAAAGCCTCACACATAGAGAGATCCTAAATATCGCACTTAAAGCTTCCTCGGCATCACACAAACATTAAGAGCATAATTGCTGCAAGTCTTAAAACTTCTCTATCCAATTGAAAGCATTACAATTATATTTATAGAAAACTAAACCTAACTCTAATAGCGCTTGAACTCCTAGTAAGACTTTGACTCTGGATTTTGACTACTAAGCCCAAACCAAATCACTAATAAAATCCCAAAAACAAAAATATAAATATAGAACACACAATATAAGATCTAATGGACCAAAAGTACAATCGATGTCCAAAACTATGAATAGATAGAAATACTCTCGACTCCTAAAATTAAATAAAACTAAATTAATATAGAAATGCCTGATCAGCAATTCATTAATAGTTAGTTCACAGTGTACACTGAGGCATATCTCCACAGATGCCTTGGCCCTATTGGGAATTGATGGACACAAAAATCAGATGCTAAAGCCAGTATCTAAGTAGATACAACGCAAAACAAAAGTCAGAACAGCAATATTAGCTATCAAAAGAATATGAACAATAGGGTTTGCTAGACATTTCCCACAATAAAATCATGGCTCTTAGTAAGTGTACACTTACTATAGAAATGCCAGATCAGCAATTCATTAATAGTTAGTTCACAGTGTACACTGAGGCATATCTCCACAGATGCCTTGGCCCTATTGGGAATTGATGGACACAAAAATCAGATGCTAAAGCCAGCATCTAGGTAGATACAACGCAAAACGAAAGTCAGAACAGCAATATTAGCTATCAAAAGAATATGAACAACAGGGTTTGCTAGACATTTCCCACAATAAAATCATGGTTCTTAGTAAGTGGAATCTTTGGAAAGGGAGCTCATATTGGTAAAAGGTAAACGTAGCAAAAGATGAATCATTAACTCAGTCACTAAAGCCCTCAAGTATAAGAGGGACATGATAATCAACAATTAACACAAACAACAAAGGGCACAAATACAACTTGATAATTGATAGGCAATGATATGAGTCACCAATTTAGGATCGGAAAAAAAATACCATTCCACCATTTTTCAGTGAAAAAAAAAATGACATTTTCAACAACGACATAAAATTATAGTATCTATAGTCAACTCTTTTCCTTCAAACCTCGCACTCTCCCTTCTGGTATCCATAGTAGCTAAAGTTAATTCTTCTCTAAAAAGGAACAAAGCATCTTACAGTAAATCCATGTCATCTAAAATCTATAATAGCTTATACTCCCGGAGTATAGTTCAGGTACAGACTTGTGACCATAACGTTTCTTTGATGTAAAGCATATGGCAACTGACAACTTCTTCCCACATTCGATGCATGTATAAAAAAGCACTTAATAATACATTGTAAATATATCCTTGAAAGAATCATTTCTATACATATAATCATCAGCCCAAAAGTACCTGAATAAACTAAGCAATGTCCTCACCAAACAAACATATAAAAGTTAAAAAACATGTGCAACAAACTTAGGAACATGGGATCAGGAAAAAGCACGGCAGTTAACATCAAACAAGAGTTCTCTCAAATCAAGTAAAACGGTATCATGGGCATGTGCAAAGCACAAGCTGTCAAAAGGAATGTTAACCTTTATTAAGAAGTAAAATGCTTTGGACGACTAACCTTTAGACTTTTTACTTCTTCTAGTAGTTTTTCATTTGTTTCTTTAAGCTCTTGAGATTCAGATTTTAGTTGGTTCAGTAATCTGATGGTATCATCAAGTATAGCGTGCTTGTCAATTTTGACAGGTCTCCCGGGATCCAAAGTAGAATTCAAGTCTAGAAACCTGCATGAGTCAAAAAGAAGACCTGCCTTTTATTATAACCTCATTGAGAGAGAGGGGGGGAGAGAGATAGAGAGAACAAAAGAATAAAAGTAAAAAACTAGTCAAATGATCATTATTCTTGGGAAAATAAGCTGCAAAAATCTCATGACTTCTTTTTTGATAAGTAAAATTATTAAATTTGTACAAAAAAATCTTATGACTTCTACAAATTGGCAGAATTTTTATTCAAAGCACTGCAAACATCAAATATCTTTTCAGGTCTATGGAACCAATAGAATTTAGGCAGCTGAGAAGTTCGAGGACTTTAAAACCCTTTAGAATAAAAATTGCACATTCTGATACAGAAGATCATTCAAATGAAAAATGTACTTTGACTATAAATGGAAATTGCTTAAAAGTCGACTAGAAAACCTGGAATTCTTTTATGAATGAACCCCCCCAAAAAAAAGGGAAGGAAAAACAATGTATATATTAAATGCTGAAATTCAAGAGCAAACAAAAACCATGAAAAAACACAGAATCTGATGAAACAAGTTGCATGCCTGTCATTCAATTTCTCCCTTCGCAATCTCTCACGACAAGCTTTAGATATGGGCCTGCTGCATGAATCGGTGCGCCCCCTAAAAGTATTCAATGTAAAAGAATTATCATGGACATGCAAGAGCACAGCAGATCAAGCTATCAAAGCAACATACAGAAATTCAAAAAAAAAAAAAAATCTAAGTAGAAATTGGGGAGGGTGTCAGATACATTGCATGAAACTGAACATTCGGGCATTTAAAAAAATAAAAAATAAAAAACTGAACATTTGGGTGGGAAAAATTACACTTCATAGGCAATTTCCCACTGCCACTCTGTGCCTAGGAAAATTCATCAGAAAATGAATCATAAACCAAGATTAGCAGTGACAAATGCCAAGGGGCGCCAAAATGCAGAAGCTACCGCTAGTGATTCTACTCTATAACATCAGATAGAAGCTCAAGAAGCAATACCAAAACCTAGTTCACTCGCTGAGTTTTTTTGTATCTATGGCTGAATGGTTAAAGCGCCCAACCTATAACCTTAATTAAGGATCAGATCCAAAAGTTAGAAAAGGAACCTAGATTTCAGAAAACAGGGCATGGATTCTATAACATTCAAGAAATTTCAAAGGAGTTTACACTTAGCAAGCTGAAATATGGCCAGGCCAAGCCCTTCATTATTAGTAAGATGGGGAGGAGAGCTAGGCCTAGAGAGAAAAGTATGGCAAACAAATGCTTCCTAGGAAGCAACCTCCCCAAAGAACCTAACTGAGAACCTGGTAAAATGTAGGTCAGGAATGTTGAAGTCATATTTCAATTCTTTCCCTCAAGTCTATAGAGAATAAAATTCCCCGAACATCTACTACTATATGATTTGTTCGTCTAATCATCTTCAAAATGGAATGTACAGGATTTTTAGCACATGCGACCATCAAACCAGAGACAAAAGCAGGCCTGGAAAAAACAGAACATCCCGTAAACCTTTCGTTTGCTGCTTTCAAGCTGCCCCTTTTTGTTGAATGGCTAGTTCAAATGCAACTAAGGGAGAAATGCTGAAGTATATAGCATTTAAGCTGACTTTGATTGACTGCAAAAGGTACCCATGGACCACGAACATAATGTATTCTTTCCACACTTCTGGTCCTTGTCTCCCCTTGACACAGCCTCTTTGATTCTGATTGTGGGGCATTCAATGCACTTGATGTAGACCAGAAAGAAGAGGCTATTGCTTATACTTGATTTGCTTGCTTAGTTCTTCACTTCTAGCACCTCTCATCTTGAATTTTGTTGCATCCTTCTTTTATTTTTTGATAATCTTCCGCTTTCATCCCTAGTAGTTGCTCTCTTCCTTAATTCTATCCTCTTCTAAGCCTCATTTGGCGCTATATACCTTCTTTGGTTCCCCTACCAATTCTACTACTGGATGAACGTAACAAATTGAAAAGTAAACTCCATTAGGTAAAGGAATATAATATAAGAAACTGTGAAGCTCCCTATTATCCACTAAGGTTTAATGACAAGACCGCTCGTTTATAGAATATCATACGACGGTAGGAGACAAACGAACAAGTACACAAAACTTTAATTTGTACAGTATTATGCCTTATAGTTCATCCTATGTATGTGATTCAAAGGCAAACAATACAAATTGAAGCCAGGAAAATAGGAGCTAAAACAATGCAATTTGTGTACGTAAAAACCATATCAAGCAATACCTCTTCCGCGAGCACTCTCTTTCGGCGCCGTCTCTATCTCGCCCAGACGATAAAGCAATTTCAGCGCTACCACTGCAACCATATATAATAAAATAAACTGTAAATTCTTAGGTGAAACAATCTCAGATCTCTTTCTTACCGTCTAAATCCTAAAATGAAACTAAAATTATTCCATTTAGTAATGCAATATGGAATTGATGGAGAAAAAAATAGCCCTAAGGAAGAGAGAAAGGGAATTGGATTACCTTTGATTAGGCAAAAAGAATTCCGGGGAAGGGTTGTCGTCGATGAAGCTGTAATCGAGAAAATCCCAGCAGCTACTGTCCTCTAACGACGGATCCATTTTGTTTGGGAATTGGAATTCGAAATTGATGAGAACTAAATTCTGTTAATGGCGATTTGAAAAGTATTAGGACGGAAATTCTGCGGAGAAAGAGAGAAGGGAATTTGCGGGGATGGAAATAAAAGAACGCCCCAATAAAGTTGCACCACGTGGATGGAATCTATCGGGATAGAGCCTTGATGGTAGTCGCCGCGGCGTCTTTATTTGACAGATTTCATATCCACCGCACGTGGCACAACTGATTGAGTCTAAACTGCTTTAATCAGGCCCACTCGGCCCAGGAACAAGCCCACTCACTCTGCTTAAGAATCCTTGGTGATATGATCTTTTCTTCTCTTTTTAAAGTGGAATTAGATATGATTCTACTAGTCTTGAAAAAGTACTTAAGAATCTTTTACCCATTTTGCTTAAAGAAAAAAGAAAATAAATATAGTGACATTGCTAAAATATCTTCCTAGGGTTCTTTCTGTATAAAACTACCAACTGTTTTTTTTTTTTTTGGATGGAGTAATAAACAAAGAAGAGGATGATGACAAAAAATAAAAGAAAATATGAAATTGATTTATTTAACTTCCATTATATGAAAAATGAAATTTTATTGAACTGGCACTCAGAGTTATTCTATAGTTGCATTTCTGTATATTTTGGTGTAGAAAAATCAGAGCATTTTAAGATTTGGTGAGAAAGAAACAGCCGAGTACATGGGTTTTGAAGCTTGATGAAGAAGCAATCAAAAAATCAAATGACATGAGCTTCATTCTTGAGCTTGTCAAGAAGGTCGTCCACCGAAGAGACTACAACCCCTGCTTTTCTCTTGGGAGGTTCCGTGACTTGAACAACCTCTAAATCGGATTTTATTTCCACGTTTAACTCCTGTGGAGTGAATTTCTTTATGGCCTTCGACTTTGCTTTCATTATGTTGGGGAGTGTTGCATACCTCGGCTGATTCAACCTCAAATCAGTTCTGCATGAGGAGAACAAATAAATTTCTCATTTTACATGTGCATGCACATAAGAAACATCAAAATGGCAGAGAGTAAGAAACCAGCAAAAGAAGTCAATATTTTCCGCATATGACAAAGATAGCACCTTGAACAGTCATCCCAAAATGAATGCACTTGAATGATGATTTCGGCAATCCACACACACTTGATAACTATTATGATAATGATAATCATGAGAACTGCATGATGATGATGATGATGACAGTCATTGGTATGATCATCACTTTCATAATAATAATAATGTGAATAATGCGAATAATGATGAGGCAACTGCAGAGGTCAAGACAAACACGTAAGCCACTTTCCACAAGGCCCGCTACACAGGTTGTTGTATCCCAGAAAGCAGCTATCCAATACAAGCCTATTGTATTTTGGGAAGATCTAGAAAAGTAACGGAATCGGCCTTCAATACACTTAACTATAAAAGATACTTGATCTAGAAGATACTCAGGCAAATACAAGTCTCTACTTGAAATAAAATTCAAGTAGTTACAAGAATATGAGCACCTTAACATATACATTGCTGCTTCTTTCTGCTGTAGTTATTCTTGAATGTATCTCAATAAGGCTACTAAATTTTTTGAGCAGAAGCTATTACAAAGTACACACATATTCTTCACACTTAGATCACCCACAATAGCTTTCCTAATCTATACGGAATTCCCTAAATTTAGATAAACACAAACCCCACCCCCCAACCCACTCCATTGGGTTCCATAGAGATTCCTTAAACCACCACCACCCAATGTTTCGATTGGCACTGTTGCTCACCTGATGTGTTCTTTATTCATAAAAAAAAAAAAAAAAAGAATTTAAAAAAAGGCATTCTCTCTCCCATCTTATTCACAAAAATCTTTTCTCTCTCCCTCTTCCTTTTTCTTTCACAACATTCCTGGCTTGGTTCTCCTCCCCCCACCGACAGTGCCTTCTGGTGAGCCGTTCTCGATGACACAGAATCAGCTCAATCAACGGCAACAATAGAGTGAGTTTTCCACTCTTCCTGCTCATTTTATTTCCTCTGAATTTCGTCATGTTGTAGAATGGAGGCAAATCACTAAAATCTGTAATTGTAAAAAAAAACAGACACCATAGTTTTCTTCCAAGCAATCTACACTGGATTACCTGAATTTATCCTTGGTCAAATAATGTCTTCCCAAAAACTATTTTCCATCACAACGAAGAGAGCATCGAAGAAATAGTTTGGGAAAAAAAAAATTTAATTGCACAGCTTAGGGTGAGCTCTAATATATGTTGGGGAAACTTCAGACCGAAACTCAAATGATTTCGATTCCATGTAGCAAAAACCCAAGTATCCCATGACTCCACTCGTGAACACGGCTCCTTAGATTATATAAAAATATATGATCATTGTTAGTCAATATGTGTATATTTTAGTTAAACATAATTTTTAAGTTATGTTTTTAGTTGTTTTACATTAATATTTTTATGTTGTGAATAAAAGTTGATATATATAGGTTAATATAATTGAATGAAAATAACTTTTTCCGTACGAGCCAAACACCAGAAAAAGTTTTCAGCTGAAATCATTCTGAAAAAATGATTTTGGCTAAAAACATTTTCTAACATAAAACATTTTACGCAGAAACAAACGAGGCCTTAGATTATTTTCCCTCCTTTGGACTAGGATTATAATTAAGCCAACACATAAGCTCTGGATTTTTATACACATATTCTTTCAGCTTTCTCAGGTATTGAAGCAGCTTTGGACTTTGAGGTTTTACAAATTGATTCTAGCTTCACTTTTAGGTTTTGAAGCTAAGCTAAAATTGTACAATGGCCTCTACCTTGATACTAATGACTGGAGATAGTAGCAGGTTGGACCTTGTGTGAATCCATTGCATTCATGGTATTTGAATCAGAGGTTCAACACCCAAATTTTGCAGGACAAACACAACCAAAACTGAGTCGCGCATTAGGTTGCTCAGTTTGTCTTGGATGGGCTTGGATCTAGATCATGTGAACTGAGCTGCTGAAGTTTGACTTGAGTTTGTGTAGCCTATCTAAGCATATTTTATTTCGATTTGGCTGAGCTGGAGCTTGTGACCAAGCTTACTTGTTAGCTTAATTCTACATACCTACATGTGTCTGAACCCAGCATTTCTTACCTATTCCAATGAAAATTTGGAGTTCTACTGAATGTTTGTAGTTACTATGCCCTGAAGTGAGCGGGAATTTTTCTGTTATCAAGCAAGATAGTCTTAAGGTTCTCTAAACAAATTTCAAATTTGAATTTGCTTGCTTGTTGTGGCTATATTATCATCAATTTGGTTTGTTACACAAAGTATTGCTAAATCTTTATCACGTCATATATAATTTTGAAGCTTAATACTTTTTTTCTTTCCTTGTCTCTGTAGTTGCTCATAATTCGCAATTGCACTTTCAGTTCTTAAGCTTCCCTCAATGGTTCTTTAGTAGACAGCAGATTTCCTCTTCTTTTTTTTTTTTTTTTCTTTTTTTTTTTAAATATTTGTAAGTATAGTTGTGTTTCAGAAGATAACTTTGCTGCTAGAAGGTCCATCACTGCCTTATCTGAGGTTTGGAAAGTTAAACTTCGTTGAATGATGGTCTTCATTTCATATCCAATCGTTGATTTGTTCAAAGGATAGATTCAAAAATGAGCAAAGAGCCTTTTACTATGCTCTTATAAGAAGGGGAACAAGGCCACAATGAAACTCCACCCCAAAGCTAGAATGAGATTCCACCACTAAGAGAGGTGGAGACTACTCCGTTGAAGAAGACAATCTACTAGTATTGGCTTTAGATTCAAGGGAATGAACAAAAATCCTTGAGAAGCGTAGGACTAGATATATTTATTCACTTCAAATGGAAATCCTGACTAAATAGTCATCACCATTGGAATGTATTTATTTAAGTGAACTACTCTTATCATTTTTGTATTGTGCAAGGATTCTATTGTGTTTGTTAAGTATTTTTGTATTGTTCATGAATATATACTAATCTAGGGCTCTATTCTAATTTACTCTTGATTGTACATTGGTATTTGCCCATGGGAAGTGGTGCAAACAGTCATTTGCCTTTGAAATTAATTGATGGTATCATACGAAATTGAAAATTTTTTTGTTGATAAGTAATTCTAATTGTGTACGGTATCATACGAAATTGAAAATTAATTGAAGACTAACATAAACAGAAATAATGTTATCATATGAAATTTAAAATTACAAGTTTCTACTTAACCAAAAAAAAAAAAAAAATCAAGTTCCTACGATTGGTCATATATTTGCCATAAATGCTTGACAAGATCCCATTGGAGTTGAGAATGGATTTCTATGTCTCTAATACGATGCATTTTGTATGAAGTCCACAAGTTCAGATGATATTGGGAATAAAGAAACCACAAAGAAAGAATATATAGTACAAATGATATGGGGAATAAAGACAACATAAAGAAAGAATAAACAAAGAGTAAATAAATAATATTTAAATGGTATAAAAAAAGAATAGGGAAGCCATTATGGAAAGCATTTGAATAGGGAAGCAAAAAGTTAATTGGTTCCCTAATTTGGATTGAAATTTAGGGAAACCATTGTGAGTGCCCTTACAAGCAAGGTTTAAAACTTATTCTAAAGGTGAGTTTTAATTGAATACATATATCACAAATGCATTAAAAAAAATAAAACAAAGGTATGTCAAAATTCGAAATACCAAAACAGCTTCAAAATTAAGTTTTGAGATTCAAGAGAAGGATTCAGCAAGGTAAAGAGAAGTATGTAAAGGAATGGCATGTACAAAAGGAAGAACATAGAGAATTACTGACAATAATCACTATAAAACAAACGGCAAGAACAAAATGCACCGAGAAAGGGACTCTTTATGCCACCTAGCATAATCTATATAAGAACAGCTATAAAAAATATATATATATATACACCAAACCTGAGTCATATACTCAAATCAAAGTACAAGTAAAAACACTATTGTGAGGAACAACACCATATTGCAAGTGTTTAAACTCGAAATTTCAGGAGGATCTGTTTACTTACGTGATTACAGCTGGTAAGTCTAAAGACAAGGTCTCAAGACCACCATCCACTTCTCTATCCACTGTTGCTACTTGGTTCTCCTTGTCCAGCACAACCTACTAGATAGCAGCAGTAAATCATAGTAAGAGAAATTTTCCAAAAGAGTAGCAGAAGAAACAGAGAGAACAACAGAAACATCAGGAGAATCCCTTGCATGGAAATTAGCCCATTTTTAATGAAAAACAATAAAATTCAGACAGTAATAATCAGGGGACAACACCGATTCTCTTATATTCATCTAAAGTCTAACCCTTCCATTTGATGCTCAAGCAGACAGCAATACAACAAAAAAAATGTTGTTGTGCCATACAGCTCTGTCACAAAGAGTCCCAACAACAAAATAAGAAGGCATGAATTTGTTTATCCTGGTGGAGTATCAGCTTATACTTTCACTACACTAGATAATGGACCACTCTTCATGAAGAATTTTTAAAGAGTTCGGACTAACCTTTGAAGCAAAGGTCCCCTGTGGCCAACCAAGAAGCCCCGCAACCATTTGCCCTGTTTGATTGCAATCATCATCAATGGCCTTCACAAGAATTTGTAAATGACGAGTTACTCTTCCACATGAATACGGGGCCCCAAAGAAATGAACAAAATTAAGGGAATAATCAGGACCTTCACAGATATAAAACCCAACAAATTCAACAGCATAGTTAAAATGTTCAATACCTATTTCAAAATCCTCCCATTTGATTCAGAAGTGAACATGAAAATTTGATCTTCAGAACCAATCTCAAAATCCACCAATCAAATTGAAATTCCAATACAAAAAAGATTAACAGCCCAAAAATAAAATCCCCCAACAGTAGATTATCCCTAAAAACCAACCTCAACCCGACAATGTTCTATAATAACTTATAAATCCATAACTTCGAGCAAAACCAAAAAAACCCATTTATCTAAAACTCAAATTTAATAACCCGTTCGCCAAAGACAATAAAAGAACCGCATCATAGTTTTAAACAAATCAAAAGCAACCCATTTCTCCAAAACCCAAAATAGACAAACCTGCTTGCCCAGAATGAGAAGCCCGGGCTTCTCAACCTCTACAAGCGCCTTCAAAAGCTTGGCAACAGAGAGCGGGTACAGAGCCCCAGTGGCCTCCACATGAATCCCCCGATCAGCACCCATAGCGAGCCCAGTTCTGAGAGTGTCCACGCACTGCGCTGTGCCCATACTGACCGCCACGACCTCCGAGGCCAGGCCCGACTCCTTGATCCGCAGAGCCTCCTCGAGCGCTATCTCGCAGAAGGGGTTCATCGACATCTTCACATTCTGGGTTTCCACGCCCGTCTGAGAAATGAAACGAATTATTCTCAAAATATCACAAGTGTATGAATCACAAGGAAAAACAAAAACAAAAAAATAGTGAAAGTTAGAAAAGCATGTGTTTGTGTGTATTGCTTACTTTGTCGGGTTTGACTCTGATTTTGACGGCGTAGTCGACGACTCGCTTTATGGCCACCATTATCTTCATCTTTGGTAGGGTTTCTGGTTCTGTTTGAGAAGGCTGGAGAGACTTTGAAGGTGAAGGTTGGTACCTTTGCCACTGCCAGAGCTCGAAGGAGGACTGCCTAGTTTTAATTTTATTTTCTTTTATTTTTTTGTATTATCTTTTTAATTTAATCTTTTTAAGTGTCCACGTGAAGTCGTGAACGATCCAAACACGGAAACTGTGTCACGCATCACTAAGCTCAAAGTACATGATTCTTATCTACGCCCAGATTCTTATCTGTTCACAGCATTATTCGTGACACAATGTTGTGTTTTTTTTTTTTTTTTTTTTTTTTTTTCAAATGACAAAGAGTTACAATAAAATAAAAAATAAAAAATAAAAACACAGAGGAGGAGATCAGCTCTAAAAAAAAAATTCAAACATAATTACAATACAGAAAATATAACAATAAATAAGTAAGAAATGGGTTGCAAAATACAATTTTTAAAGTTAGCCAAGAAGTAAACTCGCTTAAAATAAGTAACAACCACTAAAAGGAAGTTATTAAAGGATAAACACTGTTGTATTTCGATATGGAGCCACGGAAGACGAGGAATGAACTTTGACTGCAAAAATAAATGTAACGAGATTAAACCACATAAGAATTGCAAAACTATAATCCATAAAACACGGCAACAAAAACCAAGAGGAAACGGAGCAGAGGCTGATAGTGGAGGCCGGAAGTGGTGGCACGGTTAAGTCTATAGTGGAGGAGGGGAACAAAGAGAAGGGGGAGGAATCTAGAGAAAGGGAATAGCTTCTCTCTAAAATTAAGAGAGAAGCCATGTGACACTGACACGTTGTTTGCTTTTTTGGATTACGTATCATGTTGATTGCTTGTTTTAATTGTGATCTACAATAATTAGCTGTCCAAGTTGTTGAGTATTATTAAGGTTACATGATTAAGATTGTACTAAATTGATGTTAGATATTAGAATCATAATATACCACCACGCTTCTAAATTCGATATCTCTTGTAGCACACTCTATCTTATAACATACCACCACGCTTCTAAATTCGATATCTCTTGTAGCACACTCTATCTTATAGGCCAACCATTCTATGACTCTACCAAACCCAAAACATGAAGCTTGACTCTTATACCAAAGGATACAAATGTCAAGTGCAATTCCTCATTTAAAATCAACTTGAAAGGAAAAAATGTAAAAATTAATTAATTAATTAAAAAAAAAAAAAAAAAACCTCCTATACATATGATTACAATTGCACTTAACTGATATGGGATAGAATCATAACAGTGGGCAAGAAATTAAGACGATGAGAAAATACAAATGGGAGGCTCAAGTCAAAGTTGACCCCCTTTTTCATTTTTATTGGAACAAAAATTTCTTACAATTTGGGTTGTAGGAAGATTGGTTCAACTCGGTCTCTAAAAATGTCTTGTGCCACATAGCATGTAATTAAGAAGCCAATATTCTTTAAATAGCAGTGAGAAAGAGACACTTGACACTTTTAGAAGCCGCGTTGAAAGAATTTCAACAACCCAATTTGTAAAAAAAAAAGAAAAAAAATTATATGTTTTTTATTTTTCCTTTCAAGTCTAGCTCCCTACAAAAAGAGTTGTTCATCTTAAGTTAGTAAGATCATAAATTTTATTTTAAACCTTTTTGTGTATTGAGTCCTCTTAAAAAGAATTATGACATACAATTTAGAAATGAAAGGTTTGAGAGATTAAAGGATGTCAGCTCATGCAGTGCTTGAGGTTGAATTTAATTACAATGAGAAAGAATTATAGAGGGTTTTTAAGATGAAAAGTTATTGAATTGGGTGAATTAGATTTGCTACTAAAACTTTTCTTCTCTCTACGTTTCTCTCTAAAAACCTAGAGGTGAAGCATCTTTTCTCTACCTTACGGTGAGAGAGAGCAGGCGCAGCTACGTAGACACTTGAGAGTGCACGGGAGACATGAATATGGGAGATACGGCGGAGGAACTGAATGAGTTATGAGGAAACTTCACCCTAAGGGAGGAGGAAAGTGTAGATTTTGATGTTGGAGCAAATGAAACTGCCGATTTGGTGGCGAGGGGAAAATCGTGTATTGTGGGGAAACTTTTGCTGGACAGGAACGTAAGTAAAGAGATCGTGAAGGCTTATATGATTAGGGCTTGGCATCTACCGGGGAGGGTCAACTTCAAAGTATTGGGATCTAATTTGTTTCTCATTGACTTTGAGCATTCCTGGGAGATGGACAGGATTATGGAGGGCCAGCCCTGGACTTTTGATGGGTTTCTGTTTTCACTGGTGGACTATGACGGTCTATCATCTCCATTCGAACTGGATTTTGATAAGGCAGCTTTCTGGGTGAGGATGTTCAAACTTCCCCTTGCATGCATAGGGAGGGAATTTGGACACAGACTTGGATCTATTGTGGGATTGGTTGAGGATGTGGATGTGGCAGAAGATGGTGTGGGATGGGGAGAGTTTTTAAGGGTTCAGATTGTTCTGGATCTCTCAAAACCACTATTTAGGGGATGAACGCTGAAGTTGAAGAATAAGTCGATTTGGGTGCCATTTCAATATGAAAAAATTCCCAAGTATTTTTTTCATTGTGGTGTAATTAGGTAGGGCAGGAGTGGTTGCAGTAATCCAGGAGATAAGAGACACTGCGGTGAAGCCCAACCAACCGAGTATGGGCCGTGGTTGCGTGTGTCGTTTCCAAAACGAAGGTTTAGTGGGAGAGATAGTTATGGCCAGACTAGACAGCGGGAGTATTCAAGTGTAACCTCGAGTCACACTTCATGGCGGGGGAAGGGAATTAATGATGATGGTGTAGCTGGAAAAATGGATGATAGTAGCCCGGTAAACTCCATCATTCCAGCAGTGGAGAAAGAGGAGAATTCTAATTCACACGATAGCTGGAGTACGCCAAGACTGGAAATGCCAATAATGGAAACAAATGACCATAAACAGATGGAGGAAATCTCAGATTCTTTCCAAGTGAATCACGGTCAAGCGGGGCTAAGAAAGGAAATGAGGGCATTAAGGGAGCCTACTAAGGAAGAAAATAGTGGGAGTAAAGATACTAGAAAATCTCCTAGTATTTATATTGGTCAATGGGATGCTATAAAGGAAAAAATGGTTTGGGATCTAATGAGCAAAGAAAAAGACTCTTCTATCTTGGGAGGTTCGGGTTCGAGTGCCAAGTTGTTTAGTATGGGACATGTCGAAGAACTGGAGGGCTCCTCAAAGTCACGTAAAAAAAATAAACCAGTAGCCTTGATAAGTCACAAAGCTTCGGGTTCAGTGGCTAGGGGGAATGAGACGTGCACAATTTTTGGTGGGAAGAGGAGGATATGGTCTGAGGCAGGTAACGGTGGAATTGACGTGAAGGGCTTGCAACAGGACATGGGGTCTGAGCAGAAAACTAGTGGACATAAAAGGCTCAAGCCAGGAGTGGTAGATCAGAATCAATTGTGCAATGATATGGCGGTGGCTGCAGAGCAGCGCCGCCAAACATAATGAGTCTCTTGAGCTGGAACTACCGAGGGCTTGGGAACCCTCGGGCAATTAGGGACCTTTATCGGATGGTGAAGGATAAGAAACCCAACTTGGTTTTCCTCATGGAAACCAAGATGATGAATGCAAAGACGAGATTCTTATAAACAAAACTCGGGTATGATCATATGTTTGTGGTAGACTGTGTGGGTCGTAGTGGTGGTTTGATTTTGCTTTGGAAAGACGAAGTTCGAGTGGAAATAAAAAATTTCAGCAGATGACATATCAATGCCGAGGTACTTCATGGCCGAGAAAGGGTGGTATGGAAGTTTACCGTGTTCTACGGACACCCGGATGTGACAAAATGAAAAGAAGCATGGGAATTGTTGCAAGTCCTTTCTCAGTTTCATCCTAGGTCTTGGCTTTGCATTGGGGATTTTAACGAAATTATGTACTCATCTGAAAAACGGGGCACAGTGAATAGAGCAAGATGGCAAATGGAAGCGTTTCAAAAAACATTAAAGGATTGCTCTCTTTGTGATCTGGGTTTTAAAGGTCCTCGGTTCGCATGGACTAATGGTAGGGATGGCAGAAACTTCATCCAAGAACGGCTGGACAGGGCAATAGCTAATCCGGAGTGGTGTCATTTTTTCAAGAAAGTGGATGTAGAGGTGCTAGCTAGATGGTCTTTGTCTCTTATGCTACTGAAAACGAGTGCAAGTGGAGAACCTAGAGGAACTTTCAAGCTAAGACCAGCTGGTATAAGGTGGAGGGGTTCAATGAAGTTGTGAAGCAAGCCTGGCAGAAAAAACAAAATGGGGAAAACCCACCCATGGTCTGCTGTAAATGGGAATTTAAGAAGTTGCACTATAAAAGTCAAGCAATGGGTTCGAAAGCAAATTCAACCCAATGAATTGCTTATTAAGGAAAAAAACTAGTGAGATGGAAAGACTTCAAACCGAGGCTGATGCTTCGACAAGACAGAAGGAAAATATTCTTAGAAAGGAATTGAATGGGTTGATTGAGCAGTAAGATATAAAATGGAGGCAACGGTCTAAACAAAATTGGCTGAAGAATGGAGATAGGAATACCAAGTATTTCCATGCATGTTCCACTCAACGTAGGAGCAGGAATTTGATTGCATAGATCCGGGACGGAGAGAAGCGTATTTGCACATCCCAGGTTGAGGTTGAGAAAGCCTTCCTTGATTATTATCAAGTCCTATTTAATACGGCCAGCCCACATGGCATACCAGATTGTGTTAAAAACATTGAAGGGAAGATTCCATTTGAGCTTTGTACCCAACTGTTAGTTGCTTTCACGATTGAGGAAGTGCACAGTGCTTTGTTTCAAATGTCCCCTGAAAAAGCCCCGGGTCTGGAGGGTTTTTCGGCTGGCTTCTATCAACAGCATTGGGATACGGTTGGCAATGAGGTTTGCAATGCAGTTTTATTTTTTAAAAATTTCGAAATTATGGATGCCAGTATTAACGTTACTCATATAGCTCTTATTCCAAAAAAAATAAACCCCATTTGTGTTGCTGATTATAGACCTATTAGTCTTTGCAATGTAGTTTATAAGTTAATTTCAAAGGTGTTAGCAAACCGTATGACGCGAGTGCTCCTTAATATTATTTCTTCCACCCAAAGTGCATTTTTACCTGGCTGACTGATTACGGACAACATACTTATGGCCTACGAAACGTTGTATACCATGCATACTAGAATGTGGAGCAAGACTGGGTTTATGGGAATTAAGCTAGACATGAGTAAGGCTTACGACAAGGTGGAATTGGTGTTTTTGGAAGCTGTGATGAAAAAAATGGAGTTTCCTGATAAATGGATAAGACTAATTATGGAGTGTGTAAGTATAGTCTCATATTCCATCTTGATAAATGGTAAACCTGTGGGGAACATTCAACCATCAAGGGGTCTTCATCAGGGCGACCTGCTATCCCCTTATCTTTTCTTGATTTATGCAAAGGTCCTCAGTTCTTTACTCACTCAGGCGAAGAAGAAGGGGGTTATCACTAGTGTACCTTCTTCTAAGAATGGTCCTTGGCTAAGCCATCTTTTCTTTGCAGATGATAGCTTGTTATGCTGTAAGGAAAGCCTGGTCAAGTGGAGACGTATTACTAAGATTTTGGAAAAATATGAAGCGGCTTCTGGTCAATCTTTGAATAAAAATAAGACGTCTATTTTTTTTAGCCGGAATACCAGTTTGGAGAGGAGGAATGAAATTATCCAGTTGTCAGGACTCCAAGCAGCACATAGCTTTGATAAATATTTGGGACTTCCAACTCTTGTGGGGAAATCTAGATACCAGTCCTTTAAGACTATCAAGGACAAGGTGTGGAGCTGCCTAAATAATTGGAAGCTTAATTTTTTATCCCAGGCTGGCAAGGAGGTTCTCCTTAAGGCGGTGGTACAGGCGATTCTCACGTATTGTATGAGCGTGTTTCAGCTTCCAGTTGTGCTATGTAGAGAGATAAATAGGATGATGAAGCGATTCTGGTGACGCCATAAAGAGAATACTTCAAAAATCCATTGGATGAGTTGGGAAAGAATGGGCGTTGCTAAGTCAAGTGGAGGGTTGGGCTTTCGGGATTTGGTTATGTTTAATAAGGCGTTGTTGGCTAAGCAGTTGTGGAGACTTCTTACAAAACCAGAATCTTTGGCTGCCCAAGTTCTTAAGGCTAAGTATTTTCAAAATGGTTCTATACTGGAAGCGACAATGGGTTCTAGGCCCTCTTATGCATGGAGAAGCCTTATGGCATCTCAAGAATTACTAAAGAATGGGTTGTTATGGAGGGTAGGGGATGGGCAGGATATCAAGATATGGGGCTCTCATTGGCTTCCAACTCCAACTTCCTTCTCTGTTCAGTCGCCTAACAACGGGTTTGATGTAGAGGCTCGGGTTAAAGACTTAATTGACCAAAATACTAAGTAGTGGAATAGTAATTTAATCTTAGCCATTTTTCTTGAAGAAAAGGCAAAGGTGATACTCAATATACCATTGAGCCCTCTCCAACCCAAGGATAGGTTAATTTGAAGATGCACCACAATAGGGGATTTCACTGTCCGAAGTGCATACCATATGGGGATGGAGACGGCTGCTTCTCTACGTAGTGGTGGATCGAACACGAGAAGAGGTACAAGCGTATGGAAAGTATGCTGGATGCTACATGTACCAAAGGTAGTTCAAATGTTTCTGTGGAGAGCTCTTAATAACCTACTTCCAACCAAGTCCAACTTATTTAAGAGCGGTGTGATTA
>NC_081544.1:25241507-25301582 GCF_901000735.1 Corylus avellana
TATGTTTTTTATTTTTCCTTTCAAGTCTAGCTCCCTACAAAAAGAGTTGTTCATCTTAAGTTAGTAAGATCATAAATTTTATTTTAAACCTTTTTGTGTATTGAGTCCTCTTAAAAAGAATTATGACATACAATTTAGAAATGAAAGGTTTGAGAGATTAAAGGATGTCAGCTCATGCAGTGCTTGAGGTTGAATTTAATTACAATGAGAAAGAATTATAGAGGGTTTTTAAGATGAAAAGTTATTGAATTGGGTGAATTAGATTTGCTACTAAAACTTTTCTTCTCTCTACGTTTCTCTCTAAAAACCTAGAGGTGAAGCATCTTTTCTCTACCTTACGGTGAGAGAGAGCAGGCGCAGCTACGTAGACACTTGAGAGTGCACGGGAGACATGAATATGGGAGATACGGCGGAGGAACTGAATGAGTTATGAGGAAACTTCACCCTAAGGGAGGAGGAAAGTGTAGATTTTGATGTTGGAGCAAATGAAACTGCCGATTTGGTGGCGAGGGGAAAATCGTGTATTGTGGGGAAACTTTTGCTGGACAGGAACGTAAGTAAAGAGATCGTGAAGGCTTATATGATTAGGGCTTGGCATCTACCGGGGAGGGTCAACTTCAAAGTATTGGGATCTAATTTGTTTCTCATTGACTTTGAGCATTCCTGGGAGATGGACAGGATTATGGAGGGCCAGCCCTGGACTTTTGATGGGTTTCTGTTTTCACTGGTGGACTATGACGGTCTATCATCTCCATTCGAACTGGATTTTGATAAGGCAGCTTTCTGGGTGAGGATGTTCAAACTTCCCCTTGCATGCATAGGGAGGGAATTTGGACACAGACTTGGATCTATTGTGGGATTGGTTGAGGATGTGGATGTGGCAGAAGATGGTGTGGGATGGGGAGAGTTTTTAAGGGTTCAGATTGTTCTGGATCTCTCAAAACCACTATTTAGGGGATGAACGCTGAAGTTGAAGAATAAGTCGATTTGGGTGCCATTTCAATATGAAAAAATTCCCAAGTATTTTTTTCATTGTGGTGTAATTAGGTAGGGCAGGAGTGGTTGCAGTAATCCAGGAGATAAGAGACACTGCGGTGAAGCCCAACCAACCGAGTATGGGCCGTGGTTGCGTGTGTCGTTTCCAAAACGAAGGTTTAGTGGGAGAGATAGTTATGGCCAGACTAGACAGCGGGAGTATTCAAGTGTAACCTCGAGTCACACTTCATGGCGGGGGAAGGGAATTAATGATGATGGTGTAGCTGGAAAAATGGATGATAGTAGCCCGGTAAACTCCATCATTCCAGCAGTGGAGAAAGAGGAGAATTCTAATTCACACGATAGCTGGAGTACGCCAAGACTGGAAATGCCAATAATGGAAACAAATGACCATAAACAGATGGAGGAAATCTCAGATTCTTTCCAAGTGAATCACGGTCAAGCGGGGCTAAGAAAGGAAATGAGGGCATTAAGGGAGCCTACTAAGGAAGAAAATAGTGGGAGTAAAGATACTAGAAAATCTCCTAGTATTTATATTGGTCAATGGGATGCTATAAAGGAAAAAATGGTTTGGGATCTAATGAGCAAAGAAAAAGACTCTTCTATCTTGGGAGGTTCGGGTTCGAGTGCCAAGTTGTTTAGTATGGGACATGTCGAAGAACTGGAGGGCTCCTCAAAGTCACGTAAAAAAAATAAACCAGTAGCCTTGATAAGTCACAAAGCTTCGGGTTCAGTGGCTAGGGGGAATGAGACGTGCACAATTTTTGGTGGGAAGAGGAGGATATGGTCTGAGGCAGGTAACGGTGGAATTGACGTGAAGGGCTTGCAACAGGACATGGGGTCTGAGCAGAAAACTAGTGGACATAAAAGGCTCAAGCCAGGAGTGGTAGATCAGAATCAATTGTGCAATGATATGGCGGTGGCTGCAGAGCAGCGCCGCCAAACATAATGAGTCTCTTGAGCTGGAACTACCGAGGGCTTGGGAACCCTCGGGCAATTAGGGACCTTTATCGGATGGTGAAGGATAAGAAACCCAACTTGGTTTTCCTCATGGAAACCAAGATGATGAATGCAAAGACGAGATTCTTATAAACAAAACTCGGGTATGATCATATGTTTGTGGTAGACTGTGTGGGTCGTAGTGGTGGTTTGATTTTGCTTTGGAAAGACGAAGTTCGAGTGGAAATAAAAAATTTCAGCAGATGACATATCAATGCCGAGGTACTTCATGGCCGAGAAAGGGTGGTATGGAAGTTTACCGTGTTCTACGGACACCCGGATGTGACAAAATGAAAAGAAGCATGGGAATTGTTGCAAGTCCTTTCTCAGTTTCATCCTAGGTCTTGGCTTTGCATTGGGGATTTTAACGAAATTATGTACTCATCTGAAAAACGGGGCACAGTGAATAGAGCAAGATGGCAAATGGAAGCGTTTCAAAAAACATTAAAGGATTGCTCTCTTTGTGATCTGGGTTTTAAAGGTCCTCGGTTCGCATGGACTAATGGTAGGGATGGCAGAAACTTCATCCAAGAACGGCTGGACAGGGCAATAGCTAATCCGGAGTGGTGTCATTTTTTCAAGAAAGTGGATGTAGAGGTGCTAGCTAGATGGTCTTTGTCTCTTATGCTACTGAAAACGAGTGCAAGTGGAGAACCTAGAGGAACTTTCAAGCTAAGACCAGCTGGTATAAGGTGGAGGGGTTCAATGAAGTTGTGAAGCAAGCCTGGCAGAAAAAACAAAATGGGGAAAACCCATGGTCTGCTGTAAATGGGAATTTAAGAAGTTGCACTATAAAAGTCAAGCAATGGGTTCGAAAGCAAATTCAACCCAATGAATTGCTTATTAAGGAAAAAAACTAGTGAGATGGAAAGACTTCAAACCGAGGCTGATGCTTCGACAAGACAGAAGGAAAATATTCTTAGAAAGGAATTGAATGGGTTGATTGAGCAGTAAGATATAAAATGGAGGCAACGGTCTAAACAAAATTGGCTGAAGAATGGAGATAGGAATACCAAGTATTTCCATGCATGTTCCACTCAACGTAGGAGCAGGAATTTGATTGCATAGATCCGGGACGGAGAGAAGCGTATTTGCACATCCCAGGTTGAGGTTGAGAAAGCCTTCCTTGATTATTATCAAGTCCTATTTAATACGGCCAGCCCACATGGCATACCAGATTGTGTTAAAAACATTGAAGGGAAGATTCCATTTGAGCTTTGTACCCAACTGTTAGTTGCTTTCACGATTGAGGAAGTGCACAGTGCTTTGTTTCAAATGTCCCCTGAAAAAGCCCCGGGTCTGGAGGGTTTTTCGGCTGGCTTCTATCAACAGCATTGGGATACGGTTGGCAATGAGGTTTGCAATGCAGTTTTATTTTTTAAAAATTTCGAAATTATGGATGCCAGTATTAACGTTACTCATATAGCTCTTATTCCAAAAAAAATAAACCCCATTTGTGTTGCTGATTATAGACCTATTAGTCTTTGCAATGTAGTTTATAAGTTAATTTCAAAGGTGTTAGCAAACCGTATGACGCGAGTGCTCCTTAATATTATTTCTTCCACCCAAAGTGCATTTTTACCTGGCTGACTGATTACGGACAACATACTTATGGCCTACGAAACGTTGTATACCATGCATACTAGAATGTGGAGCAAGACTGGGTTTATGGGAATTAAGCTAGACATGAGTAAGGCTTACGACAAGGTGGAATTGGTGTTTTTGGAAGCTGTGATGAAAAAAATGGAGTTTCCTGATAAATGGATAAGACTAATTATGGAGTGTGTAAGTATAGTCTCATATTCCATCTTGATAAATGGTAAACCTGTGGGGAACATTCAACCATCAAGGGGTCTTCATCAGGGCGACCTGCTATCCCCTTATCTTTTCTTGATTTATGCAAAGGTCCTCAGTTCTTTACTCACTCAGGCGAAGAAGAAGGGGGTTATCACTAGTGTACCTTCTTCTAAGAATGGTCCTTGGCTAAGCCATCTTTTCTTTGCAGATGATAGCTTGTTATGCTGTAAGGAAAGCCTGGTCAAGTGGAGACGTATTACTAAGATTTTGGAAAAATATGAAGCGGCTTCTGGTCAATCTTTGAATAAAAATAAGACGTCTATTTTTTTTAGCCGGAATACCAGTTTGGAGAGGAGGAATGAAATTATCCAGTTGTCAGGACTCCAAGCAGCACATAGCTTTGATAAATATTTGGGACTTCCAACTCTTGTGGGGAAATCTAGATACCAGTCCTTTAAGACTATCAAGGACAAGGTGTGGAGCTGCCTAAATAATTGGAAGCTTAATTTTTTATCCCAGGCTGGCAAGGAGGTTCTCCTTAAGGCGGTGGTACAGGCGATTCTCACGTATTGTATGAGCGTGTTTCAGCTTCCAGTTGTGCTATGTAGAGAGATAAATAGGATGATGAAGCGATTCTGGTGACGCCATAAAGAGAATACTTCAAAAATCCATTGGATGAGTTGGGAAAGAATGGGCGTTGCTAAGTCAAGTGGAGGGTTGGGCTTTCGGGATTTGGTTATGTTTAATAAGGCGTTGTTGGCTAAGCAGTTGTGGAGACTTCTTACAAAACCAGAATCTTTGGCTGCCCAAGTTCTTAAGGCTAAGTATTTTCAAAATGGTTCTATACTGGAAGCGACAATGGGTTCTAGGCCCTCTTATGCATGGAGAAGCCTTATGGCATCTCAAGAATTACTAAAGAATGGGTTGTTATGGAGGGTAGGGGATGGGCAGGATATCAAGATATGGGGCTCTCATTGGCTTCCAACTCCAACTTCCTTCTCTGTTCAGTCGCCTAACAACGGGTTTGATGTAGAGGCTCGGGTTAAAGACTTAATTGACCAAAATACTAAGTAGTGGAATAGTAATTTAATCTTAGCCATTTTTCTTGAAGAAAAGGCAAAGGTGATACTCAATATACCATTGAGCCCTCTCCAACCCAAGGATAGGTTAATTTGAAGATGCACCACAATAGGGGATTTCACTGTCCGAAGTGCATACCATATGGGGATGGAGACGGCTGCTTCTCTACGTAGTGGTGGATCGAACACGAGAAGAGGTACAAGCGTATGGAAAGTATGCTGGATGCTACATGTACCAAAGGTAGTTCAAATGTTTCTGTGGAGAGCTCTTAATAACCTACTTCCAACCAAGTCCAACTTATTTAAGAGCGGTGTGATTAAGGAAAAGCAGTGCCCAGTATGCATAAGGGAGGGGGAGACCTTATAACATATTTTGTGGAACTGCCCTTCGGCCAATGATGTCTGGGGTTGTTGCATGGCCGAAATCCAGAAGCAGAAATGTGAGGGTAGGAATTTTTTCCAAATCTTTGAGGATATGGCAGAACGTTGTCATCGAACAGAGCTTGAGCTATTTGTGGTAATAGACAGGAGATTGTGGTTAAGAAGAAATAGTTTGATTCATGAGGGGGTCTTCCTCATCCAAATTAGATTTTACGTGAAGCAAAGGATTCTCTAGAAGACTTCCAAAGAGCAAATGCTAGGGACGAAGTAACAGTCGGTCCGGACATAACATCGGCATAGCTAAACTGGAAACCTCCCCCTATCACAGAGTTTAAAATAAACTGGGACGTGGCCCTGGATAATTGTCGAGATAGAACTGGGTTGGGCATGATTGCAAGGGACTGGTTGGGGAATTTTGTGGCAGCCCGTAGCATCCCCATGGACTGCAAGCTTGAACCAGTGTCGGCTGAAGCTCAAGCAGCACGTCATGCAACGTTCTTTTCCAAGGAGCTTGGTTTAGCTGATATTATTTTCGAAGGAGATGCAAAGAAGATCATCACAGCGATTAACTCGGAGCAGCATTGCACGAGCTCCTATGGGCATTTAGTGGATGGAGCTGTTTCGGGGTTAGGAGAATTGGGTAATTCACGTTTTTTACATGTAAAGCGAGAGGCCAACAGTGCAGCCCATGGGTTGGCAAAGTTGGCTCTCAATTTTGTTACTGAGACTACTTGGGTGGACTCCCTTCCATCTGAGATCAGTGGCATTGTAAGGAAGGAAGCTTCCCTTGCTGTTTTATGACCCCTTGGGTCCTTCAGTTATTGAATAAGAATTTGCATTTGTTCAAAAAAAAAAAAGAAAAAAAAGGAAGGGTTTTTAAGAAAGAAAAAGGCCACCCTGCCCGCCCGGTGTAGCCCAATGCCTTAAACCCAATGAGTCTCCAACGAATAAAATAAATAAATAAAATGATAGATTCAATTCTCATATATCTTCATTTAAAAAGAAAAAAACCAAACAAACAAACTATGCTATACGTACAAGTGCATGCCACCTTTTTTCTTGTTTATTTTTTCCCCCAAGTTTTAATTCTCGATATCTTGATTTATTTCAGGGTGAATAAAGCATATATAGCATCAGCTTTTTGGTATATATATTTTCCATTGATTGAGAGACGAAGCCCTTCGAAGTAAATAAAGGAGCCCACAGTTGGCAGCCAAGGAACAGTTACTCCACAACATGATGAAAGCAAATGAATGCAGTAGAGTTACTCCACTGCAGACGTTATTTTATATATAGTTAATGCAAAAGGGCAATTCAATCGGCTTTTAATGCAAAATTCATGACTTTTGCTCAAAAAATGGCTGGAAATATTCTTGTATCAAAAAGTGCTGCTCGAGAAATTGATCTCTTTCTTTCTTCCTGCTTTTTAAGTGACGTGAGACTATAAATATCGTGGGTATCACTTTAGTACCGTACTCCATCGTCAAGAGAAAAACACTTGAAACAATTATATCAAATATTGCTTTCAATGCATGTTTCGTACCGTATTATATTTTGCCGTGTATAATATTTCTAACACCCTTCATATATACCACACATGCACATATCAGTAATGCGTGTGACAGACATGTTATCCTTGCCCATACGTTTGATCACATGGACACATGGTCAACAGGATATGGGAAAATTGATTGCTTATAATCTCATCGCGTAAAGTCAACTTCATACAACAATTAAAAGAAAAGAAAGGAAAGGAAAATGTTGTGTCTGCTGAAGATGATTGTAAACCCATGTAGGACTAAACTGAATAAGTAAATGGTTTGCTCTGAATGGGCCGGGGCAGTGAGACATTTTCCATAACTATCAACTCATAGAAAACTATTTTTTCCAACTCATATCACATACTCTCTCAGGATTGACTTTTCTTTTTTCCTATTTTTTTTTTTTTTTTTCAGATTGAGACTTTGCCTATTTGGAAGTGTGGGCAGATTCAGATATGGTATGAATGTTTGATAAAATTGACGGAATAAGAAATGATTCTTGAGATGATATTTAAAATGACTAGAAAGAACCTTGAATACGTCTCCCAGATTGCTTGCAAATACTTTTGATACTTCAATTAACAGCTAGCATTTGCGATAGAACCGGACCACGTACATGAGTTCAATAATTTATACTCTTTCTGGGCAATATATATAGCTCATTCTCATCTCATATTGATGAAATGAAGGAAATACAGTCTTGTGGGTATTTTTAAAATACTTTTCAACATATTTGTAATATGTTCTTATATTAAAGGAAATTAAGTATAAATACAAATATTCAAACAGAAAGAACATAAACATTGAAACAGAAGCTACACCTTGGTAGGTACTTACCCATTAGTAGGTATCAGCAAGAGGATAATTAAGCTGGTTTGGCATCCAACAAGCACGAGAGAATTCTTGGTGCGAAGTGCTTACCACTTGGAGATGGAGCGATGTGGATCCATGCAGGGAGAGAGTTCCTTTTTAAACAAAAATAGGGACTCATAGAACTGTATGTGGAAATTGAGGATCCCCAATGTCGTAAGAATGTTTTTTATGGAAGGCGTGTAGCAATATCCTCCCAACGAAAGACAACCTTAAACGGTGAAGGGTAGTCTTAGATGACCTCTGTTTTATATGCAACATATATGTGGAGTCTGTTTGGGATTGCCTAGTTGCCCAAGATGTTTGGGGTGGAAGCGAGCAGATTTTTCAAAAGAGTCAATGTGATGGGGGGGATTTCCTGGCTGTGATGGAATATCTGATGGAGCGGTGCAACGTCGAAGAGTTGGAGCTAGCCGGGGTTATTGCATGTGAAATATGGAAGAGACGTAACCATGTGTTGCATGGGGGGAATTTTGTGCACCCGAAGCATCTGATCCAAGAGGCGGAGGAGTTGTTAAGTTAGTTCCAGAGAGCCAACGAGAGCAACCCCAGTCAAGTGGTGGAAACAACCAGGACCCTTCAAGTTTGTTGGACTAATCCTCTCCATGATAGCTACAAAGCCAATTGGGATGCAGCGATAAATTTAAAAGAGAAGAGGATTGGGATAGGGGTGATTATCCGGGACAGTATGGGGCGGGTCTTCGCGGCTCAATGCAAGACTATACAGGCTGTGTGTGACCCTACCACTGCAAAGGCAGTTGCGGCTTTACACGCTTTGGAACTAAGCCGTGATTATGGACCGCAGGAAGTGCCGCTTGAAGGGGATTCAAAGATTGTGGTTACGGCCCTAAAAGACATAGACTCTAATTTTTGTCGATATGGGCATGTAATCGATGATGCCAAGGTAGTGCTAAAGGCGTTCTGAGGATGGGAAGTACTGCGCCATGTCAAACGAGAAGTTAATATGGCGGCGCATGGACTTGCAAAGAAGGCAGCCTGTAACAATTTGGACAGAATTTGGCTTGAAGAAGTCCCTCACTGTATTTTTGACATTGTCAATTTAGAGCGTTTAGCTCTTGTTTTGTAGAGCCTTGACTCTGTTATTCTTAATGAATGATATTAGAATATTTAAAAAATAAAAATATATATATATATATATAAAATATAAAATAAAAAAAAATAAAAAAATAAAAAAAAAAAGAAAAGCTACACCTAGAAACATGCCCTCTTTTTTGCACTTTCTTTTTTTAAAAAAAAAAAAAATTTTACATGTCCACACAAGAGGGGGGAAAAGTGATTCGAACTAGTGACCGCTACTTCATGAAGCATTTTTCTTTTTGGTGCATTAATTCATCTCTTATGTTTTGGCTCATTTAGATTTGCAAGATAAAAGCATTTTTGGTCATGTAGTTTGGTGACATAATTTTTCTCCAAATTGGGTTGGAGAAACTTCCTTCAACTCAATCTATAAAATTGACACGTGTCATTTGAACATGTGAGATGCACATGTTTTTTTAATAGCAAGGACAAAGTTATAATAAATAATATTAAAAACTCATGTGCATCTCACATATTATTAAAAAAAAAAGACACATGTTAATTTTATAGACTAGGTTGAAGGAAGTTCCTCCAATCCAATTTGAAGGAAGTTCCTCCAATCTAGTTTGAAGGAAAATTCTATCAGTAGTTTGAAGTTTTGATAAATAGCTCACTGAATTTTAAAAAGTGATTAACCCATATAGTAACAAAAGTTGATAGAAATGGTTAATATTATGCCTAAGGTTTTAAAATTCAGAAATTTTACCCAACAGCCCCTAAAGTTTTAAAACTCAAACAACTGAAAGCATAGAGCGAGTGGCATATATAACTTAATTTTTAAATAAAATAAAAAATGAAAATTCCACTACAAGTTTTAGGTCATTTTCAAAAAGTTCCATGAGTTTCAAGTTTTGGCAAATCGTTTTTCAATCACATCGATCATTACATAACATTGTTTGTCAATTTCCTAACATGAAAACCACGAAATATGTTAACCATAGTCCTAAAAGTTTATTTATTTATTTTTAAAATCCATTAGAGGCATGGGAGGTTGGTTAGACCACCGTCCCTAGGAGATGTGTTGGAGCTTTGAGGTGGTGCAACTAGTTCTCAACGAGGTTTAAGGGTGGTCAGACCACTCCTCAAACCTATATCTTTATTTTATTTTTTATTTTTTTTAAAAAATAATAATCTTTTATGAGTATAGTTGATATCTCACATGATTTATGTTAGAAAATTGACGGAATAATCTTATTAAAAAATAACTTAATCACAAAACTATTATCACTAAAATTTGAAATCCATGAAGGATTTTGAAAATGAACGTCTAAAACTTAGGATACTTATTTGCATTTCTCATCCTATCTCCATTTCAAATAAAATAAATAGGATACGTTTCATGGTCGACATTAGATTTTACCAATTTAATAGTATCTATGTTGCTACATTATTTAAAACTACAAGTAATGTGAGACCGTGTTTAAATGATATGGAACCATATACACTATTAACCCATAAAATTAAATTATGTCCATCTAACTTGAAATGGAGACCATCCTATTGCATAGTTTAAGAGGGAGCCACATGTAGTTGATGGTTATATATCTGCCATCTTGGTCCATCTTAGGTGTCATTCATTCAAGAACCAATCTGTAATGCCACCAAAGCCAACTAACAGGAAAGCCAAGCTCTATGTATAGACTGAAGTGATTATCTAAGATGACTTAAGGGTAGAGTTTCACAACTATTAATTATAAGAGAAATAATAAAAAAAAAAAGACTTGAGCTATAGCGTAGATATATACTTTATAATTAAGAAGACAGTAATATATAATTAAGAGTTCCCATGATTCGAATTATAAGCCAATCACATAAAAAGAAGTCAATGGCCTAAAAAGAATTGTGCATTAATACCTTTCTATTATATATAATTACACAAAAATTGGAAGAGGAGTACCTAAATTAGACATGATTATGTTTATAATCAGCGATAAATAGATGATTATTGCAAGCTGAAAATTAAATAATGGGGTTCATTATTGATGAAGAACCATTACCAACCGTGTATGACCAAACTCTTATTCCCTCCTACCAACAACATTATTGACACAAGAAGTTGGTGTATGATTGTTTCAATGGAAAAGGACTCTTCTTTTCCTCCTCCCCAATCAATGGAAAACTTTATTCTATCCCTCGGATGCTCCTGTTTAGTTGGTCAATGGCCATGGCGGGCCTCTCCCATTTTGATTTCTCCCCCGCCCAAGGCTCCAACTCTGTCATTCTTGTCATCTTGTGGTATTTCTTTGTTTCTTCGCACACAATGATAGGCATACTAAGGCTCCGTTTGTTTCGGCGTTTTATTTTTTGGTATTTGGTATGATTAAAAAATAATTGTCAAAATAAATATATTTTCGATTTGACCAAAGCAAGCTTATTTAGTTTTGAAAAATGGTTTTGGTCCGAGTTTAAGTTTCTCCTTCTCAAATTGTCGAACCTTCGTTGAAGCCGACGGACCACTACCAAAAGTTATTGAAAGTTGCCGAGTCACTCATTTTTTGTATGGGCTAAATATCGGAAAATATTTTACGAACAAACCGAGCCTAAATTGAATAAAAGTAGAAAAAGAAAAACACAAAAAAGGTGGTGATTTCAGCAATGATGCTCATAATAATGGCTGTAAGTCATTTGGAACACATAACGGGCCTTAAATCAAATAAAGCTATTCTTTCAAATTTCCACAGAATGTTTTCTATTTAAAAAAAAAATTCCTATATTCTCTCAATAATACATCCGAAATCTCTAAATCACAAAAACATACACTAATGAAATGCCAAAAAAATACAAAAAGCAAAAAGGTTCTATCTATGATTCTAAAGAAACTGGGAGAATGGAACTTCTGGATCTACTGCCATGGCCAAAGGAGAAAAATGATCTTCGAACTCTACTACTGCAGCCTTCAATGGGACTGGTTTCACTGACTTGCCTGTTTTGTCTCAAAGCCTCTTGAATTGCTAAATAGAGCTGCCGGTCTGTGGAGGAGTCCATTGAGAACGATCTCCTGATGGGTTGGATTGCAAACTGATCATCTTTGCCTCTTGTATCAATGCATTCATCGCCCATGCTTGTAACTTTCTCAAACTTCCTCGATTTCTTATGCACAATTCTCTGCTCAAACTTCCTTGGCGAAGGACTAATGGAACGCGTCGATGTTTCTCTTGAATTTACCGATCTCTGTTGCGTTAATCCCAGCAATGTTTGATTGGGAGAATAAATATCGTTGCCCAATTCAATCACCACGAAGTCTTCATCGCCGCCAATGAGATTGTCCGTATACGGCGTCGGATCTTCAGGGGTGGAGCTTGGAGCAAGCACTAGATCGGTAAATTGGAACCGGGAAATTGCAGAAATGCTTGTTCTGCAAAGTGGGCAATTAGCATTGCTTTGAAGCCAAACGTCGATGCAATCGATGTGAAATACATGGCTGCAGCTTGGTATTATTCTTAGCTTCTCGTCCTCTTGAAATTCGTTCAAGCAAACTGCGCATTCGCAAAAGCTTCGTTCTCCAAAGTCTCTGTTTCCTTCTTTCTTGAACTGCATTATTGGGATTGATCGGATTACAGACTCGTCGAGTCCTCGGGTCTCTATTCCCGGAGAGTAGACCATCAAAGGCTCTTCCCGGCGTCTTGACAACGAAAACCGTCGGAGAAGATCAATACGATGCCAACTGAGGCAGCATTTGATGACAAAGACGTAGTAGCTAACAAGCAAGAAAGCCGTCGCCAGGATTCCTATCACGGCAATGGCTATAATGGGGAAACTGGTGTCCGAGGAATGCATGGTAGGCTGAAAGATCGAGCTGCCAGTACTTGTGATTGGAGGAAGAGCTGCCATGACCAAAAAAAAAAAAAAAAAAAATTCAAAGAAAACGCAAATAAATGGTTTTGCTCAGATCTTGAATATATACAAAATCAGAGACAGATATAGTAGAAAAGATTGAAACAATGGTGCTGGCATAAATGTTGTTGTTCGGAAGATGTAATAGCAGAGGATGAGTGAATTAAAGAGAAAACCCACTTTCAATTGATGAAGAAAATTTTTGGTAGAGAAATGAAATGAATCAATGAGAGAGATGGAGAGAGAGAGAGAAGGATGGAGAAAGGAGCAGTAGAGAAGAAACCCAGATGGGCTTTAATGAGGGTGGTGTAGTGGGGAACACGAAAAGCTTCTGAATTCAATGAAAATGTTGCTCAGCTTTTACTTTTTTAATGGTCGAGTCTGAGCTCAGACTAACGTAGTTGGTGAATTTCTCTCGGGTTCATACGAGAAGCTTGTCGAGAAAATTGTTCAAGACCCTCGATTATTGTGCCTCTTTTTTATGTAACAGACACGTATGGGGGCCCCAATATAAAAAAATGAAATTGCACGATGCTTGGCTCTCTATGATGAATGATAGGGGTTTTACATATTGGCATGTCAAGATGGTGGGCGACCATCATGGATGAGGCAAAATGTATGATCCTATGATGCCAATTTTTATATAGACTTGGAGTATCTCATGATTCTCATTGTACCATTCTCAAGATCTTAAGTATTATGTTTCTAGTTGTAAGCCAAGCAATCACCTAACATATCATATGAATATATCATCTAACATATCATATGAATATAGTTGGTTGATAATCGAGCGGATCGGAGGAGAGAAATGTTATATACTATATTTTTATTATTATATTTTGCTATTATTTGTTTTTTTTTTTCAGAAAATAACAAAATAATGTCTTGAATATATTTGTACAACATATATAACAATTGTAACAGCTAAATTATAGTAAGAAGACAAAGCCAATCATCAAGAGACACGAGTTGTCAAAATAGATAACAAATCAAAGGAGGGTTAAGAGTTTAGAAAATAATGATGTAAAAGGCCCTTGACTTTTCATAACTCATCCATTCTTAATCATCATCAATCCCGATTCCCACATGCAAGCCACCGTTGAATTTCTTGACCCGGCCTCCCCACTTGCATTCAGAAAGTAGATTCTGTGAGTACTCTTCCCTTATCATTCACATCTTCTCTGTCTCCCCCGCCACTCCAGTTTGAAAATCTTGAACAAAAATCATCCAAATGCCCCACACAAATCTAGCAGAAGATTGTTAAATTTGTCTATTAGTATTGAGATTAGGATAAATTCAAGTAATGGGGGCCCAATGAGAAACCTTTTTCGTCAAGCAAAGGGCTGATGATATATCTTGCAGAAAAGTCTGTACGTAAAATAATCCTAAAAGATAATAAAAGCAGAGCCGACACTGTCGACACTTGCGTGTTGACAAATCTGTAGTTGGGTAAGAAAAACAGAGTCGACTGTTTTTGTTTTTCAAAAAAGGTGTTTGGTTGTGTACTCTGCAGTCAAAGGTTGAGGGCTCTGCCACAGAAACTTCCCCTGCTTTTTCTCCAAATTTTCCACACGGTTCAAGCTTTTTGTTCACATCACAGTCACATCCACCCCCAACGTTTTATAAATCAAAAAGCTTCAAATCCCCCTTTTTATTTATTTATTTGGAGAATGTTTCCATCATTAATAAATAAGCAGGATTGAGTGTTCTTGACGGTGCCTAATAGTAATACCTAATACTTTGTTACACAACATGGGATATCTTTAGAAAAATATAATTCAAAACTCTTTTTATTAAAAAAAGTTATCAATTAAACGCAGCCTTGTCTAACAGAGAACTGCAAGTCTTCGACTCCCAGTCGTTTTATTCCTCAATTTCACCGATCATGGTTTCTGGAAGAGCTGGGCATTAATTAGTTGTCGCTGTATAAGGAGAAATATAACATGTGTCACGTTTGTTTTGATACATTGTATGAGCTACAAGGAAATAGGTAGTATTTATTTGTTTCTTATTTCTCACTATTTTACTTTAAAAATTGCACGTTAGTCAAAATATCGGGTTTTCCCACATCTCTCGGTTCTCTGATGGTGGTTAACATACATCAACATGCATGCCCCTTCTAATTAATTAATTCACATTTGACAATCAATTTTTCAAGTCTAATTCAAACAACCATGTCTTGGTCTGCGTTTGTTGACTTGTATCGAACAATGATTTGATGCTAATTTATACAATGCTGATTTGGGTTGCGTGAAAATAATAATAATAGTTTTTATCTAAAAAAAAAAAGTCAAAATCTTTTTTTTTTTTTTTTTTAAATCCTAATTTTCAGCTTATCCCAATTGGTTGTATGACATAATACCATAGCTTTTATCTGGAATAACATAGTATAAAATTATCCATAATGTCATTACAATAACGTAAGACTAATATTGTCTTAACATCAAATCAAGAGATGCATCAAGGATATTTATTCTCATAATTTAAATAGGCTTAACATGAGTCAGTCTTTCAAAAGGTAAGAGGTGTCCTCCAAGCCTCATGAACCAAAAGCCTAGGTAGCAGAAAGGTCGTCATCTAACTTCATGTCACTAACATCTGTAAAATTACTACAATTTTACAATGAGAATGTGTGTCCACCACCTAGTAAGTATAAAATATACTGACCATACGTGTGTGATGTGTGAGCCCCACTCTTTCTCTTGAAAATCTCTATCTAGAATTTACTAAATAACTATCTTACATAGAGCTTTCGTAAAAGTGTTTATTTTCTAAAAACTTCATAGTTGTTTTGTAAATCCAGTCTAGAATTTTGCTAATACATACTTATCAAAACCTCAAATATTTTCCTTTGAATTTCATACGTATCAAACCCCACATATCATATTATGGGATACTAGGTTATAACAAGATAATGAAAAATACAAATTAAAAACATAAAACTATATATATATATATATATATATATATATATATCACATGCTTGATTCACATAATATAATATCAAAATCATTTATCGTCTGGGTGGTCTTCATGCATACATCTGGTCAAAAATTCTGAAATTTTCAAAATGCCTTTCTAGCCGTTCCTAGTGACCCAAAACCCAATTTAACACTCTAACTAAGCTACCTTAGATTGGTTAATTATTTGGGTCACTGCAATGTCATTCAGTTAGTTTTTTGCACTAATATGATCACCATTCCTGTCAAAGCTATCCGGGTTATGACTACAAAAGTCCTTCAAAGAATAACCTAATCCTGCCGTTGGCTGCCTCGCCGCCCTATCTTGATTCAAGGTTGACACTAGTTGTCTAATCGCGTCCATCATCAAGTCTCTTTTTGGGGGCACTGCCTCGTAGACTGGAATGTCCACATGCTCTGGGTGAGCATCGTCTTCGGGGTTCCCAATCTCTAGCGCGTTAGGTCCTGTTGCTAGGATCTTTCGCGGCGGCATCCTCTGCAACGAAGAGCAAAGTTAGAACCGACTTGGCTAGAACCAAGTGACCAACCTAGGGGTTAAGTCCTAACAACTAACTATCCTATACTCTGGTGTGATCATTGCCTGGGCTTTCTTTCCTCCTATCCTGTAGTCTTCAGAGCATAAGGCTCTGATACCAATTGTAACGCACCGTGAAAATCAATTAATTGGTAATTGATTTCATAGTTTGTCTCTCAGCCTACATCCCTCTCGGGACAAGACTCAAGGATCTTAACCTCTCATAGACGAGAGAATACAGCGGAAGACTTCAAACTACAGAAAGCAACAACTAAATTCCACACGTATAATCACCAAAGTAAAGGTAAAGCATCATGATATAAATAGATCATCAAATGTGCTGGTCAAAGACAGATCATCAAAATATTACATCCTAAAATATTAATATCTAAAAATAAGATACTAAGATTAACGCCTAATCTTGAGTAATGCCAAGGAGATAATAATCCCGATCATGTCTATTTGTGTGGTTCCTCCATCATTTCACATGAACTTCAGCCACACCAGATCCATGTCTTCAAAAACGACTCTAATCAAGTCCTGAGCAACCACCTAAGTCCTGTCCGTAGGCATCCTCCTCTATACTAGCTAAACCGCGTAATTTATACATAATAGATGGAGAAAAATAAAGGGGTAAGTCCAAAGACTTAATAAGAGTTAATACACGTAATACCCATGCCGTTTTAGTAATAAACTCCATTTGCTAAATGATGCAACATTTTTTTGGTATAACAATTATCCATGGATGCAATATAAATATAATACATGCATATAATCATGAGTAACAGTGATAACTAAATAGTATGGTCTACCCAAAATATTACATATTCTCAGCAGGATTAGCATTGTCCCGAGGGACCTGTAATACAATGTCAGTGCCTCGACCTTTGTATGCTATCGTCCATAACACTAGCAGCCCGACCGAGTCCAACCTCGGGTGGCGCATGCTTCTAATGATGTACATCATGTAATGACCACCCGTTAAGGCTATGCCAGTCACGAAACAACTATTGGATCCAAGGCCCATTTATCACACACACATTTGACCATAAAGCTAACATGTATAGTAAGCCCATGGCCGTTATCCCGTATGTACCGGTGTACCATGTCATATGATACAATTAATCTTATCCGTATTTAACATGCATGTTTTTACAAGTCTCAATGTCATTATCTTGTTAAGTAGCACATTTTCATAAAAAAAAAATAGAGTTCATGTGCAACAAAGTGTATATCGTGAGAGTTGTAAATATGCATATTTTGGTACACAAAATAGTCGTGCAATGTGGGAAAATAAATGGTGAGCATTATGTGAGTAAAAACTCACTGGGGTTGTATAGATCCTTCTATTAGTCCTAAGTCTAACTAAAATGAACCTAGAACATGAAAATAGAGGCCATCGAACAACTAGCCAAAATGGCGTTCTCTGAAACGCTTCTGGCCATACGTCTGGGCTTGTGGCCGTACGTTCGCCCAGAAGGTTCAGGTAGAACGGCATTTGTTCCAAACGTCCTCATATCCTCCCAAACGGGTTCTAAAGCTACCAAAAGGGTTTCTATGACCTCCTATCTCAAAATGATACCTCCATGCATAAGAAAATCTGTTCGGAAAAGGCGAAATGCTAAACTAACTTAAATAAAGGTTAAAGAGAAACAACACAACTAGAATCTTAAAACTATTAACTAAGCTAACTATAAAAAGCATTTAAAGAGCATAACAACTAAGGAACAAGTAAGGCTTAGAAGGTTACCTCCTTGAAGCCAAAACCTCTAAGAATCACCTATTCTTCTCCATTAAACTCACAAAATTCACAAGAAAACTCACACAGGTGGGGTTTCAGAGAGCCTGAGGGCGAAAAATGGGCTCAAGGGACGCGTGGGGGATGGGTTATTTATAGGTGAGAAAAGCTGTGAGCGTTGCAAGGCTATTCTGAAAAGCAGCATATGTACAATATTATAGGGGCGTACATACGGTGCTATTTACCTGATGGTCAAAAGGTTGCATCGTACGTCCAGGCATTAACCAGTGGTTATCCAAAAGTCAACGTACGTCCGGGTGGTCTCCATGCGTACGTCCGCGTACTATTTGTAGTGTACGTTCGTGTACTATTTACAGTGTATGTTAGGGTGGTCCCCATGCGTACATCCAGTTAGAAAGTCTAAAATTTTCAAAATACCCTTCCAGCTGATGATAGTGACCTAAAACCCAATTTAATCTTCTAACTAAGCTACCTAAGCTTAGTTAATTATATGGGTCACTACACTCTGCTGGGCGAATAGTAGTAACAATTCATGCATCCAGGCCCTATATTTTGGATCCCTCCACGGAAGAGGCAATGGAGACATGGAAAACGACGGAGTTGTGTGGGCTTTTGGGCTATCCAAAGGTCAATATAGAAGGAGATTCCATGGAGGTTGTAATGCTTTCAACAAGGAGGGTTGATGCAGAAATAGATATGGACATCTAATCCAAGATGCCAAAAAACACTTCTTCAAAGGGTCCAATACTGGAAGGTGCGTCATGTGAAAAGAATGGAGAATGAAGTTGCTCACACTTTGGCAAAAACAACATTAACTTGTCGAGAGGAACAACTTTGTGGAGATATCATTCCCGATTGTATTAGTCATATTGCAAGCACTGAGCAAGTTTTATTTGAATAATGAAATCAGGAAATTCCACCTCAAAAAAAAAAAAAAAAAAAAGGATTAAAATCTCCTACAATTTTAAAGAAATTATTAAATTATTAAATTACACAATTTGGGTCATTTTTATGCATCGAAACGCTTGAAAAATGCCACATATTAAAAATGTGGCATGTTACTATTGAGAATTAAGTATATTTTTATCAGGTTTCTGTGAATAAAAATCCTCTACAATTTTAAAGAAATGGACAACAAATATATAATAAAAAAAGGCTAAGATTTACGTCAAATAAACAATGTTGAATACTTTATGGTAAATAAAAATAAACAATCCAGAATAAACCTTATATTGATATCTTAGAAATAATATAAAGTTGAAAAAGTGTTATATATATAAAAGAAATTAATAATTTCATAAATGTACATTTGAAGCAAATAGAATAAATCAACTCTATTATGGATGAAAATTAATTGTATTAATTTAATGCTTAAACAAGCAAAATGCTATGTCATGTAACATTGCCTAATGAAATTTTATGCATAATCAATCCATATGGTTTATCTTATTTGCAACTAGCTCCATGTGGTTTATCTTATTTGCAAAAGTATGCCAAAAAAATAATTTACTCCCTACAGTCAATTATGTCCACTAACTTAACAGATTACATTAGTTGACACTAACTTAAATCGAACATGTGTCACAATTTTATTGGCTCTGACTTGTCACACTATTGGAATAAGAATACAAAATTTCATCATAACAACTGTGAGTATTCTAATACATTTCTAAGCCATAGATTTTCTTTCACTTTAAAAACTTCCTAACTTTGATGTATAAATCAAAGCAACAACTAAGGTTCAAACCCTTATATATTCTATGCAATTGAATGATTAGAGACATGTGCAATATTATTCTATGACTTTGTTTCTTGTTAAAGTATTTGGATTTAAATAAATGTTGTTTAGTAGTTGTTACTTTTTGAGGTATGCACTTTCTTAGTTAAGTGACTTTTGGTGTTAGCATTTTTTTAGTTACTCTTTTGATAGGGTTACAATCTTTTTTTTTTTTTTAACCTATGATTTTTAGCAAAAGTTAAGTTAAGTTATAAAAATGCAATTAGTTTCAAATGAACAAGTGAAGGGGTTGATCCACTAGTCATTATACATTATATAAAAACATCCATTAAAATTTTTTAAAAGGAAAATATTGATTCGAAAAGACTAATAGACATACCATATATTGAAAAAAGAATTTAAACGTAATACTATTCATTTACAAGGATACAACATAGTCTCTCTATTTATAAATGAATAAGTATTGTTTAGTATTTGTGACTCTTAGAGGTACGAACTTTCTTAGTTAATTATACTTTTTTCTATTTGATCTTTTGTATAGGGTCACAAGGTTTCAAAAAATAATATTGTTAACCTCTGAACTTTAGCAAAAGTCAAGTTAAGTTGTAAGATTGGAATTAGTTTCAAATAAAAAAGTGAAAAGGATGATCACTAGTAACTGTATGTAGTGGTGGGCAAAACCTGCCCAAACCTGCACTACCCGCCCCGCATAGACTGGAATTTAGGGTTAAAATTGCAAAATCAGGTTAAATTTTTGCCAACCCGTGCGGGGTGGGTCAGATTGCGGTTGTGCAATTTTCGTTTATGCGGGTACCCACACCACCCCGCCCCACCCCGCCCCAGATGAACATAAAAAGAAAACCTAACCCTAATTCCTAACTCTATCTCCTGCGCCTCTCTCTCTTTCTCTCTTATCTGCAATTCTGCGCCTTCCTCTCTCTCTCTCTCTCTCTCTCGTTTGTACCTCTTCTCCCTCTCGCTCTCTCATATGCACCTCTCTTTCTCTCTTTCTCCCTCTCTCCAGTCAACATTTGCGCCTTTCTCTCTTTGCTAGGCCGCTCCACCTCCACGGCTGCTATACCATTTCAGGTATTAGTATGACATTGCCTTTTTTGACAGAGACAGAAGATTTAAGAAAGAGATTAGTGCCTTTGTTTGTTGGGTGTTTCAGTGTTGGTGTAAATTTCTCTTGTGGGCTAGGTTTGTATGCTGTTTTTGGAACTTGGCACTACCCAAACCCGCACCACCCGCCCTGCAAAACCCGAGACTCAACGGATACCGTTTGATATAGCTGGGTCTCGGGTATAATTTTCAATACCCGCACCATGCAGGTCGGGTATCAGAAATGCCCAATACCCGACCTGATCCGACTTGTGCCCACCACTAATTGTATGTTATATAAAATCACCTACACAAAAATGCTTTAAAAAAAATAGGTAAAAATATAAAAAAGCTTCTCAAACTAACAGTCGTTTGTGATAGATCCCCACAATGTTCAAAAGGTAATAAAGTAGCCCATCAAACTACCAAAGTATTTCAAAAAATCTACATTTTTTTTATATTCCTACAATATCCCTATTCTTTAAAAAACTAAAATAAAGAAATCAATAAAATAAAAAATAAACAAAAATATTTTTTAAATTAAAAAAAAAAAACAGTTTTTTTGGAATAAATAAAAAATTAGTCAATATAGTTGGCGTAAATTACAAATCATTCGTGTAGTATAAAAAAATATAGATAAATGCAAAATCAAACCATGTAGTTGGCCTAAATTACAAGTCGCTTTATGTAGTATGAACATGAAATAAGAGGTTCCTAGGATATGCCAAAAAATAATTTAGTCTCTTGAGTCGAATTCTGTTAAATATCACGTCAACTCCAATAAAAATGGTGACACATGTCATTCTTAATAAAAAAAAAACTAAAAATGATTTTTCAAAAAAATTAATTTTTTAGCTTTGTATTTTATTAATTCTTTATTTTAGTTTTTAAAGGAATAAGGATATTATAGGAATATAAAAATATATGTGGCTTTTTTGACACACTTTTGTAGTTTGATGGGCTACTTTAGCACATTTTGAACACCATGGGAATCTTTCAAAAACCGTTGTTAATTTGTGGAGCTTTTTTATATTTCTCCAAAAAATATATTGATTGGAAAAGACTAATAGATATATCATATATATATATATATATATATATATATATGAGAAGTGACTAGAAGCTCAAATTTTAACAATAAAAAAAAATATAAGAAAACAATGGTTTCTAAAATTTCACCGTGACATTTGAAGCAAATAGAATCAATCAACTTTATCATCGATGAGAATAATTGTATTAATTTAATGCTTAAACATGTAAACTAATATGTCATATAACTACATTGCCTAATGAAATTTTATGCAAAATCAGTCCATTTGGTTTACCTTATTTGCAATTTGCTCCATGTAGTATTAAAATGAATTTAGAGGTTCTTAAGGTATACAAAAAAAAAAAAAAAAAAAACAAAGACTTACACTCTACGGTCAATTATGTCCATTAACTTAACAGGTTATGTTAGTAAACACTAACTTAAATCGAATATGTATCACAATTTTATTGGCTCTCACTTGTCACACTATCGGAATAAGAATAAAAAATCCTGTCATCACAGCTATGAGTATTCTAATACATTTCCAACCCGTAGATTTTCTTTCACTTTAGAAACTCCCTAACTTTGATGTATAAATCAAAACAATTGCTAAGGTTCAAACCCTTATATAGTCTATGCAATTGAATGATTAGAGACACGTAGAATTTATTCTATGAATTTGTTTCTTGTTAAAGCATTTTGATTTAAATAAATGTTGTTTATTATTTGTGACTTTTTTGAGGCATGCACTTTATTTGTCAAGTGACTTTTGGTGTTAACATGATTTCACAAGTTTTTTTTTTTTTTTTGTTAACCTTTGTTTTTAGCAAAAGTCAAGTTAAGTTGTAAAAATACAATTAATTTCAAATGAACAAGTGAAGGGGAAAGATACAAGTATTTTGATTTAAACAAATGTATGTTGTTTATTAGTTGTGACTTTTTGAGGTATGCACTTTATTAGTTAAGTGCATAATATTTAAATAAAGTAGATAGTAAAATAGATAGTCTGCTAGTTCATTGTGAAAATAGCTAAACTAGAAAAAATTGTATTTTGAGTGACTAAAATAGCCACTGACGGAAATGCTATGCTTCTACTGGGTTTGCAATAATAATATAACCTCTTATTTCGTGACACCTTTTAGGTAACTAGTGGTGACTCGACGTCGTATGTATGTTTATCAGCGAATGTGATAAAAGGAATCAAATGGGTGCAACTTAAAAATGTACGTATATATAGTAAATTCGACAACAGGTGAAGTGTGGAAATTTAATATGAGTGCAAATTGGATAAACAGTATTGTTTAAATAAATACAAAATAATTAAGATTAATTAATTCAGTGAGAGGCACATGGGTGAAGATCGGCAACAGCTGTTGATTGGCGGTTTCAATGGGGGGAAGAGTTTGAGACGTCAGAAAATCTGAAAAATCCTTAATAACATTAATTTTTAAAGGAGAATTTTAACGTGTTTGTCAATTGACTACAATTGAGTTCAATCTAGTTGTTAATTATTAATGTAAAAATGGGAGAAAACACAAGGTTATCTCACCATTTTCAAATACGTTGTGCCACCAAGATGCATATGCATATGATGAAGAAAGTATTTAAGGAAATTCATTACAATAAATAGTTTTATCTCTTTAACTTTTAATATCGTATTCGAGTTCTTAAGAGGTAGCTCAATCGACTCGGGACCACGCCTCATGAAACAAAGGTCACTAGTTCGAATCTCTCTTCTTCCTCTTATGCACGCATGTCAAAAAAAAAAGAAAGAGAAAAAAAAATCGTATTAGATATATTCTGGTTTGAATGCAATATAAACTAGTGAAGAAAATGACATTTTTACATGGCATGTGCGGTCAATCCTATGCAACCCATATCACGTGGGTCCTTCCTTTGGGGGAGGGTAATCATGTGAGTGCCACCAGTATAAGAAAAAAGAAGAGACCCTCACAAGTTTCCCCCTGTAGATTTTCTAGCAATGTTATGTTCCAGTTACCACCGAAGCTTAACGTGGGCAAGGGCACGTGCTATCACGTGTTTCAGAAAGCCGTCCATACAAGTTTCATACTAGTCAACACAGTCAAACGTTGACAAAACCGAGCATCTCTGACTCTCTGTTATGTTTTGTTCACACCACGGCAAGGATCTTTTGTTATTCTGTCCAAATATTTAAATACACAATAGAACTTTCGTTGTAATGTAAAATATCAACCCAAAATGGATCATTGGATTTTATATGGGCCATCTATGGAGCACTTTTGCGTAAAGGGGGAGCCCAACTTGAATCATTTAACGGGCTTAAGAGGGCCTTAAAAGTTCAAATGTAAAGCCCATTTTAGTTTGGCATTTAGAAAGTAGATTCAGTGAGTACTCTTGCCTTATCGTTCTCATCTTCTCTATCTCCCCCGCCACTCCAGTTTGAAAATCTTGAACAAAAATCATCCAAATGCCCCCACACAAATCTAGCAGAAGATCGTTGTTATATTTGTCTGTTTGGTTTGAGATTATGATAAATTCAAGTAATGGGTGCCCAATCACTAATCAGAAACCTTTTTCGTCAAGCAAAGGGCTGATGATCATATATCTTGCAGAAAAGTCTGTACGTACAATAATCCGAAAAGATAATAAAAGCAGAGCCGACACTGTCGACACTTGCGTGTTGACAAATCTGTAGTTCTGTGAATTCCCCTGGAATTCCAGGGATTCAGATCCTGTTTTTCACACTAAGGGATTGGCTTAAGTGGTGGAGCTTGGTCTTGAAATATCATTCCAAGGTTCAACACTGTAAAACCACACTACATGGTGAAAAACCAGCAATTTAACTAGTTTCATGTAAAAAAATTTTCAAGGGTGCAGTACACAAGATCGGGGTTTATTTTGTAGGGGTAGGTTCGAAGGACTGTGCCTTGGAGAGGTTTCCGACATAAAAAAATAATAATAAAAATAATAAAAATAATAATAATAATAAAAAAAAAAAAAAAAAAAAAACCAAAGATCTTTCGTTATTCTGTCCAAATATTAAATACACTAATATTTAGACATTGAATTTTGTATGGGCTATCTATGGAGCACTTTTGCGTAAAGGGCGAGCCCAATTTGGATCATTTAATGAGGCTTAAAGAGAGAGCCTAAAAAGTTCAAATGTAAAGCCCATTTAGTTTGCACGACGCTATTGTTGGTTGCTGAGTCCGCCCTTTCTTGAACGGTGATTGGGCATTCTCACTGCCTCACTGGCTAATGGCTATGCAGCTTCTTCAGGTTATTCCCTCTGTTGATATTTTTCCTTTTCGGTTAAATTAGATGAAATGTTCTCCATTTGACCAATTTTGACTAAAAGTGACCATTATGTCCCGCATATATACAATTGTGCCCCTAAGATAAAAACAAATTAAAAGCTAAACAGAAAGGGGAAAAAAAAAAAAAATTCACCACCGGCCTAGTCACGTGAGGAATCTTCCGTTGAATGCTAACGGATGAGATAATTTTTTTTTTGACATGTCGCACAAGAGGTGGGAGTGGGATTCGAACTAGTGACCTCCGCTTCATTTGGCGTGATCCTAGCCGATTGAGCTACCTCTTGGGAACCGGATGAGATAATTTGAATGCGAAGTTTAACGGAGTTAATTGTCACTTTTTAGAATTTGAAGGAAATATTTGCAAATAAGATGTAAGTTCAAGGGGAGAAATGTAGGGGTTTTTTTTTTAAAAAAAAAAAAAAAAATTTGACATTGTCTACATTTAGTTCATCTAATATTGCTTTGCAAATATAGCTCCATGCCAAATTATGTAAATTTTTGTGCTACTCATTCTGCGTTTATTTTGACTTTTTATTTTTATTTTTTTTATTGTAAAACAAAATATGTTGTAGGCATGCTCATGGGAAAGCTTCAAGTGAGTTTTGATATAGCATCTTAATTAGGATATCACTTAACCCCAAACCTTAAACTTATAAGTTTGAACCCAATGATATCATATCAATTATTTGTTATTATGAAGATTTCTTTTCCTCTCACGTGAGTCTAACACTACATTAGCTATATATACTACGATTGAATTGTTTTATTATAATAATTTTCGAAGATAATTCGTGAGATGCACTATATCTTGCTTCAACTACAAGGATTCCACATCATGGATTGATTTTTATCTATGCATGCATCATTCTTACTTTAATTTTGAAAGGGACAACCATTATCCACCTTGCTAGATGCACAATATCACCATTGACTTATTATGTAGGATTGAACTCTTTATTAGTACATGTGGTTTGACACAAAATCAAACAAACCTCTCTATTTAGAAAGTATCATAGATGAAATCCGTAGATGTTTGATAAATGTAATTGGTTCTTTAATTTATATTCTGTCTAATAATTTAATGGTATGCCACGTCAAGTCCTATCACAATCTGACTAGTGTTTCATACACCATGATTAATAAACATCACAAACACCATATGTGTATTTAAAATTATGTCAACGTCACATCGAGTTGAAAAATTATCTAAACAAAAAATTAACCCTAAATTCATTTACCTTTTCTTGATTTCCCTTTTCTCTCACAGATCGCCCAAACACTTTTGAACCCTACATTCTTCACAAAATCTTTTAAACCCTAAGTTTCCCCCAAACTTTTAGCTGATTCTGCTCATTTGCGTACGGATAAGAAGCAAGAAAGTTGGTCATTAGAGCCCATTTCCAAAAAGACATTAAACCCTATTACATAACTTATATGATTTCCGAAACCTATTAGTGACAATATAAGTGCTGCCTCTGATACATTAGTGACACCAATCGTCGAAAATCTGATTTCATATATTTATTTATTGATTTTAAAAAACTATTAGCGTTGATGATCGTCACTAATATTATTACACACAAGTCGTTATGGCTTTCATATATTTATAAACTGATTTTAGAAACCTCTTAGCGACAACATAGCTATTGTCACTTGTCGTCTCTAATATTTTTTCATGATATTTTTTCCACCCGGACATTACTATTGGCGATGAGATGTTGCTAAAATATTGGCAACACTCGTATTTGTCGTCATTGATATGGATATTAATTGTGACAACTGTTATGGTCGCTAAATGTCATTGCTAATAGACGAGATATCAGTTACAAACTTGACGTTGTTGCCAATAGGTTTTTTTTTTTTTGGGTGTGAAATTAGCGACAAATACAAAATGTGGTCATTGATAATTTAATTGTTAAAGGCCAAATTTCTTGTGGTGCCCCTAGGGGTGTTCGCGAGCGAATTCGAGATCGGCTTGTAGAAGCTCGACTTTTTTTTTTAACATTAATTCTCTCTCTCTCTCTCTCTCTCTCTCTCTCTCTCTCCCTGTCTTTCCATTCTGATTCTTTGTTGCTCGTCTTCTTCACCCAAACAAAAACAAACTTTTTCCACTTAGTCATGATGAGAGAGAGAGAGAGAGAGAGAGAGAGAGAGATATATCAATCATTAAAAAGACCCAGATTAAATTAGAGCAAACCCAAATGAAAGGAAGAAGAATCAAGCAAAAACTATTGAAGAATCAAACAGACCCAAACACTTTGGATCACTACCTGTCTGGTGAACGAGAGTGAGAGAGTGGGAAATGAGAGTTGGTGGTGGAAGATGCGCTGTGACTGGTGAGGGAGATTGAGAGAGACGTTGAAACAATTTTTTTTTTTTTTTTTTGTAGGGGGCATTGTTTCACTGCAGTCTGAATACAACCTGTTAACTTGTCCTACATTACTAAGAAAGCACCAATCCCCAAGTTTGCTTATCTATAAAATGATGCATATCATTTCTCTTCGAAACCAAGTGTCTTGTTGTAGTGACTAAAGCTCCATACTCGACTAGCCAAACTAAGGAAATGTTCATATGCAAGCTGGCTTCTTGAGCCGTTTAAGAGTACTTGAAGTTTAAATTTAATTATATATATAAAAAAAGGAAAAATTACAGTTTATCCCCCCAAAGTTGTCACCGATTTGCAATTTCGCCTCCAAAGTTTCAATTTTTGCAATCCACCCCCTTAAAGTTTCAATTTTTTTCAACTATTGGTTGTGGTTTTCCCAAAATGCCCCCATCCCTACCTTCTCTTCTCTGCCTACCTTATCTTCTCCATGCCAAACCGATCGATTTGCTATTGGTCAACAAGAAACGAGAATGAGTGAGAAGGGTCTTGCAGGAAGAGGCAAAGCAAGTCTTGGGAAGAAGGTGTTTTTGTTTCTATGTTCCCCTGTTCATTTGAACGAATGATTCTTGGATTCTTCGGCAACGACAGAAAAGATTGATCCCTCTCCTGCAACGACAGAGAAGATTAATTTATCGGAATTGATGGTTGATTTATCTTAATAGATGTTAGAATCATATGTTCGATCATTCACATTGTACTGGGTTGTGATAAATTTGAGAATTTTTTTGAATTATGGTTGTTTATGCGTGAAATGTAAGGACTTCGGTTCTTGGATTTAATTGTTTCAATTGTTTCAATTTGGTAGTTCCATTGTCGTTTCCAAGGTGTTTCGGGATTGAATCTAGCCAAAATCCCAACAGTTTTGTGAGATTTGGGCCATTTGGCCAAGGAAAGATCAATCTTCTTCCTTTTGGAGGCAACGGCGAGGGAGAGGGGCAACAACAGTGTGGAGGCAACCCGTGACATAAATTATTAAGAAACCAGATGGGTATGCTTCAAATCTTAAGAAAAACAATATCTGATAGAAAAGCAGACAGAATCCGAAAATATTGGACGAATTTGTGAAGGAAATGATACACTAACAAAATTTGAAGACAGTAGCAACGAAAGTGGCACAGAGATTGAGAGAATCTACTATTGAATCTCTAAAGAGCTTGCAGTGCACCAGAACATGGAGGGAGAAGCATGGGAGATTTGTAATGGAAGAGATTCGGAGGTGGTTGACAGCAGAATGTGGAAAATAATATTCGGGGGGCATTTTCGGTACTAAAACACCTTAAGTGATCACGTGCGTCGCACGTGATCACTGTTCCGTCAGTCAAAGTGGTTTTGACTGACGGAATGGCTGAATTAAAAAAATTGAAACTTTAAGGGAGTGGGTTGCAAAAATTGAAACTTTGGAGGCAAAATTGCAAATCGGTGACAACTTTGGGGAGGTAAACTGTAATTTTCTCATAAAAAAATTAAATATAAGAGCCAGCTCGCGCGAGTTAGCTCAGCTTGACTTATTATGAGCTCGAGCTCAAGTAATTGGCTCGTCCTTGAGTTCGGCTCGAGCTCGAATAAAATTTAAACAAGTTGAGTCCGAACAAAGGAAACTCGCTCAAGCTCGACTCGTTTATACGTGCACCCTTTAATTCAAAAACTTAAACCTACTGGTTTGGACTCATTTCTATTATATGAATGGCCCTATTTTTATGATTGCTACGTACATATTGAACTTAATCATTCAAACTCAAACTCAAACTCACACGTATATACTAAAAAAAAAAACCAAAAAAAAAAAAAAACACTAAAAAGTAGCAAAAAATGATAATCGAGTATAGATGAAATGAACGACATTGAACTTTTGGCCAAGAATAAAGGCAAATGCTGTCTCAGTGAACGGAGTTATAAATTAGATCGTCAAGTACACTCACCACTTTTGAAATTATCAAATCTTTGAGCACCATCTTCCCTTCTGGTCCTTTGTTTTATCTTCTTCTTTTATCTTTTTTTGCCTAGGATCTTGTTCGATCGTTGAATATGGATATAATTATTATATGCAATTTTCATTTGACTTCTCTTTCAAATCTGAATATTTTTAACTTTTTTTTCAACTTTTTTGTTTTTTTTGAGACTAGCTAATCTAAGTTGACGAGTCAAATTGGCTACCTTTCACATTAGCAATGCTATTTAATTAACTGTTATATAGTCATGGGTCAACACTTGTACATAAAAAAAAAATAATAATAAAAATTAAAAACTGAATTTTCACTATCACGTCATTCCATTTGTATAACAAGCATATAATTATTCCATGTAAATATGAACAATGGAAGCATTATACTTGATAAATCTATAATTAGTATATGTAATTTTTATTTGACTTCTCTTGATCAAATCCGAATACTTTTAAAACACGATCTTTCAATTTTATTTATTTATTTTTTTTTTTTGTGAGACTAATCTTGGTTGACGAATCAAATTGGCTACCTTTTACATTGGTAATGCTATTTAATTGACTATTATATGACTGCTATACAGTCTTGAGTCATCACTTGTACGTAAAGAAAAAATAAAAATTAAAGAATTGATTTTTAACTATCATCACGTCATTCCATTTGTATAACAGTCATCTAATTATTCCATTTAAATGTGAACAAGGGAAGCATTATACTCGATAAACCTATAATTAAGCATATACAACAGACTACCTAGAAAAAATCATATATTCTTTTGACGAGTAAAATCTTAAAGTTAATTTTTTGTTAGTGTTATAAGATGCTTTTCATTATATAATTAATTAAGGTTAGCCAAGGGTTTTGTCCCCTTGATCATCCGTCCCTATAACATCATCAAAAATTCCGACGCTTACACCCTCCCGAATCAAATTCTGCTTCTGGATGATGGAATCCACAAAATTTAAAATGCTTACTTTTTTCTGCACTGACCCTTAATCGATTTAATATCATCAAATGGTACATCGATCTTGGACCACCAATATAATCACCTTCCTTCGACTATATATACTACTTACACGTACATATATAATATAAAGAATGGAGGATAACCTAATTAACAATTAAAAACACATCAAATTAAATTTTTTTTTTAAAAAAAAATCAATAAAAGTTTTAATTAGAAAAAAAAAATGATAACAAAGATTTAGTGAAATGGAGAAGAACTAAATTTTATAGATCTAATGGTACATATATTGTCACATAGTATATATAGTATTACGTCATTTTAAAAACTTTAATGCATGACTTGACATCATGCATATGTACACCGTTGGATACAACTAAACAAAAGATTAACCATAAAATCCACCGTCAATTGACCACCAATTTATGCACGTGTAGCATTAAGCCTATAGAACATTAGATGATGAAGTCCTTTTTCAACCCCTCTTTATCAAGCAAATAAATTATGCGTTTCTGTGGCGGCATATGAACAAAAAAGTAGGAAAAGAAGACGAAAGTGAAAGAAGGGGTTATAGGGTAAAGCCGCCATCGGCTTGACCGTCCAGATACACTGGACGCAAACTGGTCTTTACAGAAGCTTCTGTTGAAAACGTGCGAACAATAAAATATCAATCATGTCACTGGTTCTGCCACGTGGCTAAATTTTGAGAATCCCCCTGACCCATATAAAATGGCCATGTCCTAAAACACTAGTAGCCATGCAAACATGGATGAGGAGGAGAAGGGCATCGAGGAGAAGGAAGGAGGTGATCAGGTCAAATACCGCGGCGTACGGAGGAGGCCGTGGGGGAAGTTTGCAGCCGAGATTCGAGACTCGACTAGGCATGGGGCACGTGTGTGGCTTGGGACTTTTAATTCGGCGGAGGAGGCTGCTAGAGCATATGATCGAGCCGCTTACGCCATGAGGGGCTCTTTAGCCATTCTCAACTTTCCACATGAGTACCCTATGGGGAGTGATCGTCGTGGTGGTTCTTCCGCTCCTTCATCATCTTCTTCTTCTTCTTCTTCTTCTTCTTCCTCCTCAAGTCGTAGGAATGTGGAGAGTGCTAGAAGAGAGCATGGAAAACAAGTTTTCGAGTTTGAGTACTTTGATGATAAGTTGCTTGAGGAGCTTCTTGAAGACGAAGAGAAAAAGAACAAGAAAGGATGATGATCAACGCTTGTTCTTGTTATGAATAGTAGTGGCAAACTTCTTCTTCTTTTCTTTTTCTCCCTCTCTTTTATGCTTGAGTTTGGCCTCAATGAAAGTGGAGATTTATCAGTCTCTAAATGTTTGTGCTACAAATTTCTTCGCTGTCCTTTCACTCCTTGCCATACAATTTGATGTGCGTTCTTTTTTTTTTTGACAAAAATTCTCTCACTTCCAAGAAAAAAAAAAAAAAAAACTTCTTATTGAACAAACTGTGAGCTAGCTTTTTACTTGCAAATTATAGCTTTTTAATCCCACTAAGCGCTATCATTTGTAAAGCTGTGAAGTACACTTTACAAAGAAAATTTTGTTCAAGTGGTATTGTTTCATGTTGCCTAATTGGCTGCAATGACTATCTATAGATGCAATCGAAAACAGATCATCAATTACAGTTCTTCTATTTTGAAGCTTTAAAGCTTGGCATATAACTGTTACAACTCTCTACTAGTAAAACGTTGACGTATGCTTGTTGAACAGGTTGAATTGTTCCGAAACTTTATCTGCTTTAGGGGCTGCTTGGAAATGTTCCAACAAAGTAAATCACAGTAAAAAAACCAACCTGCCGGCCGCCTATTTTCTCTTATCTGCTTAATCTCAGGTTTCGGGATGAAACATCAACCAATCAGCAGCCAAGTCTCATAATCACATCTGTTTTGTGTTGTACATGTATCTTTTTCTTTTCTTTCATACTTTCATTTGATTGCATAAGGTATAGTTTCTCAATGGAATTATTGCACAACTCTCAAGATGTTCAGGAATTAATTCTCGTGAAGAAGTCGAGTGTGGTTAGAAAACCATGGGCTCCATTTATTATTTTTTATTGATGAGGAAGAAAAGTACAAACAAACAACACAGTTAGTTACAAAAAGCAGAAAACTACAGAATCCAAAATCTAAAGACCAAAATAAAATCCAATCTTGACTCGGCCACAGCTTTAGAAAGGATCCTCGAAAGTGGAGAAAGCAATCGAAATATTTTGGGCTCCATCTGTTAACCTAAACCTACTACATCTATATTTCAGCGTATTGGCATACATCTTGATCAGCTGCAAAATTCCATAAGCTTTATAAAGTGCAAGCGAAGAAGATGGATCGTGAGATATATCATAACGAGAAATGCTACACTGTCCAAAAGTTTTTCTCCCCTTTAATTAAGTCGCATAAAATCTAGGAGGAAATACACAACTTGAGAAATTTGAATTCAAACGCTTGAAGAAGTCTTTTAAAATAATCTGTAATAGACTTTGGCCTGCAAGGAATCTGTCCAACGAAGCCAAAACTTAGTTTAGAACCAAAATGGATGTGCTCAAATGCCATATAAAAGTAATCTGTAAGAGATGCTCATCTGAAGATGTCACTGTAATATTAGTGTGACGAAAAGGAGGTATATTGGAGTTGAATATTACATCAATATAACATTACTATAATCTAATGATCAATCATTTAATTTAGTATTCCTTATGATCATGATATGAAGTGTGAATCCTAATTTAACATGAACCGTGTAAAAGAAACTTTATCAAGTTCAAAGGTAAACATTTATTGACAAATTGATTCATAGGGTCCATAAAAAACAAAAAACATTTTACAAAAAAATCAGAAAGATATATGTCAAAAAAGAAAACATTATAGTCTCTGAGAAAACTTTGAAGAATCCATTGACCAAACATATTTATGGTATTCTAAATCCAAAGTCCCAATATGCCTAATTTTTTTTTTCTTTCTTGCTAGGGTATTGGAGGAGAAATTTGTTAAATATCAAGTTACTCACAAATCTAAAGACTAAGCAGCTTGAATTTATTGAAATTCAATTAAATGCGCACTAAGTTGATCATAGCTAGTGATCTGGGAGAAACTTTAGTTTATCTTAAATAAACATTTGATTTCTTTTGTGAATCAATTCAAGATTCAATAGGAAACCTCAAGTTATATATGCGACCTGTGGAGAATTGGTTTTGGAATTGAAGAATATTAAAAACTTAATTGCTATATTCGAGGTATCCCTTATAGTTTTAGTTTAAGGTATTTAGGGTTTCCATAATCAATTCATGCGGGTTATTTTTAGTTTAGTATCAATTTAGAAAATTTTCCTACTTATTTATTGATTAAGTTTTATGGAGCATAGGCCATAAAATTTTAAAAGGGAAATAATATATGGCTCTCGACATTAATTATTAGTTTTTGCATTTTCCATTTTTCCTGATAGGGTCCTAAGTTTTTTTTTTTTTAATGAATGAAACTTCACTAACACAAAACAAGCTCACACCACACTACAGCAATATTAGAGCTGGATCATCACCAAGGAAACAACAATACAACCAAATCTGTCAATAATACAACCAAAACTATCAATTAATCAAATCTGTCTAACGATACCAAAAGCTATCAATAATGCAAACACAATCTATCAATACAAGATATCAAGGGCAATACCCCAATTTGTACAGATTTCTACATTCACATCACTCTTTCTGAATTTTCCCTTTCCCCAAGTTGCAATCTTTTTTGGGAGAAAAAAAACAAAGGAGTTCTTCTTCTCATGATAGGCATCAAGTACCATTATGGTCTTCACCATATATACTTGTTCTTACTGTAATTTGCCTAGAAAGATTAATGAAGAAGATTCAGAGTATATATATGAAGAAGATATTACTTTTGGTCCCATGATCACCACGATTTCTATATCTTTTCGAATTTTCTTTATGATTAACTGTGCATGTTATCTTGAAAGTATATTTGGAGATCACGTTCTTGATCAACTTTCACTATCACTAATATCACATTAGCATTAAAGATTCTTAACCTTTATTCTCGCTGATTGGTTCATTTGAACAATCACCATCAACTGAATAAATTGAATGGCTTTTTGGTAAGATGCGTTCTAATCTTCTAATCTTCATACTGTTGCTTCAATCAAGTTTGTTAGCTAGCGTTGCTGCATTCTAGCTAGATTTCTCCACCAAATAACTCAATGATCCAAATATTTGTTCGCTTTGTCTGAACTCCAGTGAGAGCTAGATTGTTACTGAATATTGGATTTAGAAGAATTAAATTAATTAATGTGGCTCTTTTATTGTTGTTTCTTTCATGATCATCATCATCTACAAAATTTCCTCTCGGTAAAAACTCCATTCTACGCAAGAATGTTCCTTCAACAAGTTTAATGTCCTCCTTTTCATATTCAACACTCCCTGTGAGCTAAATAATCAACAAAACAAACATAAACTATACTTGTATAAAAATATCAGACAATCAATACCAATATCGGAGTTAATTATAACATTTAGATCAGTTCCTCCAAAGAGTCAAACCCTATATGCTTTTTCTCCGTATTACACTAAAAAAAATTCAAAACTGTTAATCAAAATATCAGAATGCTATATATATATTTAGTAATATGTTATACAATTTTCATACAATTCAAATAACGTAGTAGTAAAAACCAGCCTTTTGAATCAAAGAAGACTTGTATAAAGAAAAAAAAAATTAATGGCTGATTTTACTGTCACGTTATTCCAAACAAGTTGTATAGCAGCCTGTTAAATAGCATTTTTTAAGAACAAAAGCAATAGAGAAAGGGCTCAAATTTAACCTTGATTCATTCTTTACCTTCTCCTCAACCTTGCGTTCGCTTCCTCTTCTCCTCTTCTGATTCAAGAAGGTCCTCCAGCACCTTGTCATCCAAGTACTCAAACTCGAAAACTTGCCTTTCTTGTCCAGAAGATGAACTTGATCCCCTTTCGGAACTTCCACCAGGAGCTGAAGAAGAAGTAGTAGACCTTGAAAATGATGAAAATTGAGGAGGATGAGGAGGAGAGCCCATGACTTGTGGATAATACTCATTAGGGAAGTTAAGAATTGCAAGGTGACCCCTTAGGTTAAATGCAGCGCGATCATATGCCCTTGCTGCGTCTTCAGCTGTATCGAACGTCCCAAGCCACAGACGAGCACCATGCCTGGACGGGTCTCGAATCTCGGCCGCAAACTTCCCCCACGGCCTCCGCCGGACTCCCCGGTACCGGACTTCTTCCCTAGCCTTCTCTTCCGCCTCGTGCTTCTGATTGTCCTTTCCCTTGTGGGGCTCTTCCATGCTGGGCTTCTTTCTTTTTCTTTGTCTTTTTCTTTTTCCCTTTTTCTCTTAATTAATATTGAACGTAACCTTTTTGCTTTATTTCAAATTGATGAGATTTGAGTCTATTTTATAGGTGGGTCTGATTGTGTACGTGTGAGTCCTCCAGAACGTGGATTGACTTCGCGCGAATGTCTTTCTGGGAAGGTTCTCCGTGGTAGTGCAAAAATTCGATACCTCGACTAAATCCTTGATCAAATTCAAAAAAACTGGTGAATCTGTTTTTACCCGATAGGCATTTTTTTTTTTTTTTCTTTAAATGTATTCGGATTCTACTTTTTTTTGTACGTTTGAGAATAATATATAGATTTTGTTGCACTAGTAATAGTTTGACAGTAGTAATTTTATGCTGACTTTATAATTATTTGACTAATTATGAGCTATCATATCAATTTGTAAATAACATTTTTAGTAAAAGTTATTGTATCTATAACACTACTTTTACACTTATTGTACCGTGGGATGCACACATCTTGAAACCAATATCACAAAGAGATCATAAAAGTGTAACTTTAAGTAGCAAATCTCATTATCATCAGAATCAGAATAATTAATAGTAAAATTACTTATTAGGATATAATTGACCCTCTTTTCAAGTTTGGAGAAAACAACATGATCACTATTCTCACCCAAAAAACCATGTCCTTGTTGCAACAAGACATCTAGCCGAATTTTGCTAACTAGGGCTCGAAATGACTTAAGAGTTGGATCATGAGAATGTACGTTGAAGCCTAATTTTGCTAACTAGGACTCGAAATGACTTAAGAGTTGGATCATGAGAATGTACATTGAAGCCTAATTTTGCTAACTAGAACTCGAAATGACAGGCTGGGCTCACTCTCGATCGGCCCATCTTTGGAGATCATGAAAGTTTGGTCGCTCAAGAAAGAAGATGTTCATGCCTCAGGAAATTAAATGAAATATGTGTTGTTGTGTTAATGTTATTTGATTGCTTAATTATGCTGATTAATTAAAAACAAAATAAAAAAACCCTTTGTTCATGACTTGTTCTTTGGAGGTTGGTGGGGGGCTGATGTTCATTAAAGTGCATGAAGAGAGGGACGGGTTGACTACTAAATTTAATGTAAGTAAAAAAAAAAACATATACGATGAAAGGAGGGAAAAAAACACATACGATGAAAGGAGGGTTGGCCCACTGATTACATTTATATGTACGGGTACATACAAACAGATAATTAATAAATTAACCTTGGACGTAGCAAGAGGCTTCGGCAGTTGCCAGTTGCCAGTTGCCAGTTTGGGCTTAAAGCCAATGGGTGCCAAAGTCAAAGGGTAATTTTTGTACAACTTGACCGGACCAAAGCTAATGCCCACGCATGGGAAAACCTCACGTTGTTTGAAGGGCCAAGGCCCATGGCGACTGGCGTCCTTTAATAAGTGTCACGTAGTAGTATTTGTCCGCTCTCTGGGGCCGAAGGCCATTTTTAATGCACGTCCTGTACTTATCTGAACAAAATTCGATGCCAAATTTGAATACCTCCTGAGTCCTGAAGTGTGAACACATATTACTGTCAAAGTCATAGAGGAATTTGTTATCTCCTTCTTCTTCTTCCACTAATTTAATTAGCTTTCTCTTCTTTAACCAGTCATCTTATTCCTGCGACTTCAATCTATGTAAGATGAAATCGTAAGCACTTTTTCTTGTTTTCTCCAATTTTTTTTAAAGAGAAATCAAAGAACAATAATGCAAACATTTGGATAAAGGGGCATGGCAGAAAACTGGAAACAACATGCGCCAAGGAATTATAGTATAGTATAGGTCACACCCTACGTCACTACCTGGACAAGACATCAATATCGTGTCAATGATTCGGTCAATGGGGTATCTATCTAGCTATCTATTAACTCTATTCAAGTTTGAATACATAAGAAAAAAGATGAGTGTGGAATGCCCTAGAACATGATGACTGTACAGGACTGGTGTAATGGCAAACGTAATTTAGGGTTTAGCAGAAAAAAAGTAATGGCCTAAAATATAGGGAGATGTTGGTGTTTTCTCGGTCATAGTTGGATATTATTTAAAAATAAATTTAAAAAAAAAACACAAAACACAAAAGACAAAAATAAAAAAGAAACTCGACCTTATTTATCTCACTTGAATTTTAAAAAATAATATCCACCACTTAGAACACGAAAAACACATACCATTTCCCTATTTAGGAAAATAGTATGCGTTCTCCGAGAGTTTTTCTGGTCCTAGGTGAATATTATTTTCTAAAAACTGGGTAAAAAAAATAAGGGTCATTTTCTTTTTTGCTATTTTAGAAAATAAAATCGACATAGGATTAGGAGAACACTTAGCATTCTCCTTTAAAAAATCACAATTTGAAAACATAGAAAAATGTATTTTCAAATAGCAGGAAATTTGTGCTTTTTAAAAACAGATTTTGAAAGCTAAAATACAATATTAAAGGCCAAACTGTGAATTTTGTTATAACACTAACTTTTTTTCTTTTTCTTTTTTTTTTTAAATCGTGTTTTCAAATCACACTTTTTGAAATTGTAAACCAAACGAGCAATTACCTGTTTTGTTTTTGTAAGTAATGTTACATACTACATCTTTGTCTTGCCTCATTTTATTGGGCTAATATAACAATACTCTTAAGTTCTTGTTAAAAACAAAATTCAAAATTTGATAAGCACCGACGCATCAGTTCAATAAAACGTGAGGATAATATTTAACATTTTTCAATTCCATAACATATTAAAGATTATTAGTGAACCTTTGCATCTAGGCGTTACATGTCAATGCTTATTGAATCTCAAATCCAAAACCATTTTCGTGTCCAACAAAAAAGCGAAAAAATAATTTTTTTTTATGATAATAAAGAGGAACTTCAATTACTTTTCCAAGTTTGATTATCTCCACAATGATGGCTTTTTGACCCTACAACTTTTATATATTATTTTTCATTCCCCTTTGACTGTAGTTTTCTATTAATTCCATGTAAATATATTATATGACTTAATAGTAAAATGTGACTTTTGAGGAAGGTTAGGTTGTCGTGCAAAGAGTGAAAAGATGTCAATTGTAACTTACATTAAACAAAACAAAAGGAAAAGATGTCAATTGTATGGATGCAATGGACAGTTGTGGCATGTTCGCACAAGTGGAAGGTTCCACACGTGTGGTCTAAATTAGAAATGAATTATGGACAAGGTGTCTCTAGAAACTTCGAATTAGCCCGGAAGAGATCAACCTCTCTGAGGCTGCGGTGGAATAGGCCCTAGTCAATTGAAATTCACACGTAAATGTTTACCATAGAAAGAAGGTGAATTTTATTGGTGTGAAGTTTTTGTTTATAAAGAAATATAGGAGAATGTCCCCCAAAAAAAATATATATATATTATCGATAATTTTGTTCAATTAGTGTGCAACATATACATTACAACAAATTCATCGTCAAGTTAAAACCTAATATCATACTAAGATTTGCATGCTTATACGTCAACTACACTAAACCAAACCAAAATAAGCTCATATTAGAGTTTATTTGAAATTGCGTTTGAAAAATAGAGCTTTTAAGTCAAAAAGAGTTTTTAAGCAAAAATACATTTTTACAATTTTTAGGCTTTTTAGACCCTTAAAAGCGCTTTTAATTTTTTTACCAAACGAGTATTTTTTTTCTTTAAACGGACTTTTTTAGTCTTAAAAGCACTTTTAAGCCCTTCAAACGCAATCCCAAACAGGCCCTTAATCTATTTTGTTAAAGTACTTGTATTTTTTTGTGTACCCAATATCCACCCATTTGGGCTCTCGGCCCATAACCTCACCTAATATCCTTGATGGGCCAATTGGACCCGTCAATGCCGACTTATTGTCGAAGCTAGGAATCATAGGGGTGTGAACCCAGTCCGGTTTCCTGGTTTTTGGCCAAAACCTTGAACCGGAACCGGGGTACCCCAGTTCTCAGTTTTGAGAAACCGGAACCGGACCAGCCGGTTTCGGTTTTACCCGGTCCATAACCGGTTTTTTAATAAAATTATTTTTTGGATTTATTTTAGGTATTGGGCCTAAAATAAGCCTTTTTTTTTTTTTGGTAAGTTGGCTCATTTTAAAAAAAAATCTATTAGTCTTTTTGTCTAAATTAAAGGAGTTTTGTTGTGATTGTTCCAAATAATTATTATAACAATAAATACTTTATATATATTCAAACAGTATATTTCATTGTGAGCCTAAAAAATTGTAAGAACCAAACTTTATGCAAAGAAAGGCATCAAATAAGTGACCCAATTGACCAAATTTCCAGATGCTTAAGACCCCAACATCAGAAAATGAACAACTACTACAATCAACCCAATAAACCCAACATCAGAATTCCATCAAATCTTGTTTAGATGTTAATATTATAAACTAAAGTAACAATATATATAAATATTACAACAATAAATATAAACTACCAACAATAAATATATATATGTATATAAATATTACAACAATAAATGTAAACTACCAACAATAAATATATATATATATGTATATAAATATTCAAACAATATATTTCTTTGTTTTCTATTTTTCTTACTCTTCAAACTGACTGTCTGAAAATTTCAACTTAGCATAATAATATATAAATATAATAATATATAAATATTATTAAATAAAATGAAAATCCGGTTCTTGGTTTCCTGGTAAAAACCGGGTACCGGAACCGGATTCCCGGTTTCCCAGTTTTCGGTTTCCCAGTTTTCTGGTTTTGGTTCTAGTTTTCCGATAATTTTTGACACCCTTAAGGAATCACAACCCTGACACATCATCTAACCGCTTCGATATTCTCAGTAGAGGGTTAGGCAATGGTTGCGACATGTCCAAAGGTGGAACCCAATTTTGGTATCCCCATTTGTTCGCACCTCATCGATGAACGACACTTGAAAAACCTAAATGCAAGAAAACGATGCTTTGTATAAAGAAAGAGAGAAGACAATTCAGGTACATTCACATTCTCTCGCTAGACAACTATTTTGCTCTCCATCTCCTTCCCTTTTTCCTACTTTTCTATTTTTAAGAGTTCTCTCAACTAACTTAAGCATTGGAAGCTTCTGCTGCTAGTACTGTAGTACGCCTGACAATGTCTTCAACCTTACCTTCACCCTTTTCTTGCAAGCACTCTCAGTCTAAAGTTCAAGTTAGATTAACTAATTCTTCAATTTATTTACATAGAAAAACATAACCTAATGATGATTAATGAAAAATAATATATAAAGGTCATTTCGCCCATTTATCATATGATTTAACTTAAAGCTCCAATAGGAGGGATTACATTACAAACTTTTTAAAGTTTGATATACTAAATTGGAGGGTTTTTGAACTTTAGAGGTAGTTGCAAAAGTGGTAAAAGTTTAGGAAGGAGTTAAGTGAAGATTTTTTTTTTTTTTTTAAAAAAAAAATATATGATTTTATAGACATATAACTTTTATCTGCAGTTATGACTTTAAAGTTCAGACATAGTATAAAATTAAGTTTAAGTTTTAGACTTGTCTCTCTAAAATTGATGTGACTTTTAAAATTATCATTTGATCAAAATATAATAGTGATCTATCACAAATCAAATGGTGATTTTAAAGTCACATCAATTTTGAAGGGACACAAGAGAGACATAAGGACGACTTCTAATAATACTCTTTACATAAACGTGTTGCACACACGTACATATAGATGGACTTTATGTATCTATATATTTATTTATTTATTTATTTACATAAGTTTAAACTCGGGTAAAGTCTACTTAACCCCATCAAACTACCACTCCAATGATAATCTACCCCCCCAAACTATCAATTACGATAATTTACTCTCCAAACTACTAAAACAATGACAATGTACCCCCAATTTTAAAAAAATGACGAAATAACCCTTACTAAAATAAAAACAAAAATACTAAAAATTATTATTTTTTTTTTTCAAAATTTTAAGGGTATTTGTCTTATTGAAAATTCTATAGGGGTAATTTCATCATTTTGCTAGTATTGGGGGGTACATTGTCATTGTTTTGGTAATTTGGAGGATAAATTGTTGTAATTGATAGTTTGTGGGGTAAATTATCATTGAAGTGGCAGTTTAAAAGGATTAAGTGAACTTTACCCTTTAAACTCTAACTCAAAAAATCTTGGTTCCAACCTTGCCTTTAGCAATGGTGGTGGGCTCCTCGGAAAAACATCCATGCACTCCCACGACTGCTTGAACTTTGTAAGTCATTTATTACTGTATTCCAAACACTTTTTTAAATATAAGTCATTTAATAGTCGAGGAACTATTTCTTAAAGGACAAAATTTTTTCACAAACCAGCTTTTAAAAGTGACAATGTGACATATTCTTTGCATGTGAAAAGCATATCCTTTTTCAATAGCTTGTACTACTCACATGCTTTTTAATGGCGTGAACAACACATGTCGTTTTTATAACTTGGTTTGTAAATGTTTCATACAAACCAATTTTTAAAAAGGAGTAATGCACTAATGCTATACACACTTCCATTCTCATATACCATTGAGTGGCACCCATTCTCGCCATTGAATTTGAGATAAATTATTATTAAATTTTGATCTAATAGTAAGAGTAGGAGCCACCTAAAGTGAGTGCCTGTAGCATTATACTTTTAAAAGTGACATATGTTAATTGCATGCGAAAAACATATATATCACGTGCTTTTTTACTAGCTTAAAAGACATATGTTACCTTTAAAGACTGATTTATAAGAATTTCCCACAAATTTTACAAATAATTTGTAAGAAATTTGTGTTGTTTGTCAAAACTCCAAACCTTTACATTTATCCCTAATTAAGTAACACTTAGGTGTATTCACACACACGCACAAAAATAATAATAATAATAATAATAAAGCACTTAGGTTGGTTATATTAAAATTGCCTAATTCAAGCACTTCTTTTTGGGCTACGATTGGTTTAAAAGGCTCATCATGAACTTAGGCCCACAAACCTCGTGCTTTACAGACAATGGTCGGAAATAGGAATGACAGGTTACACAGTGTACTCTATAGTGTATAGTCTTCCCCCCTTTTACAAAATTCAAGGTAGCCTGCTGTCATTTTCATTTAAATATCCCTACGATACCATGTATGAAACTAAAAACTGTTGCTTTATATGAGAAAAGATATCACTAGACCACAAAAATTATTTTGATTACAATTGTGTTTTTGGTGGACTAATACTATATCCAAAATTTTAGTAGGAAGGTTTCAATTCATTTGTGATTAATGATATCGGGTTTTATTAGATGATCATATGATTTTTTTTTTTTTTTTTAACTGTTCTTCGAGAATAACATCTTACAAACATGATTTGCAGATTTGGTTACATTACACATTGGATATAAAATCTACCATAAGTTCCACTTTAGATAAACCATTAACGGGGGAATAATTGCCCATGACATAGGAATAATGACACAAGCCCACTACATGATAATAATTATAATAACTGCATGTCTAATATTTCTTTGTATAATAGTGGCTCATTGCCAGTCCAGTCGTCAGAAGAATTGCTTCAATATTACATATATACCGAAAATAAAAAGAGATATGGAATCCTAATAGGTGATCGACTAAGCCTATTCTATGAGTGGTGGCTCCAAATCTTTGTAATTATGCACTAGATACTAGGATTTGGCACTACAAGGCTGCGAATAATTAGTTAATTTAACTTATTGTCACTAGCATTGCAAAATTGTACACATTTTTTTATTCCGAGGAAAAGGACTTTGTTTGGATGAGTTCAGAGTTCTTATCAGATAAGCCAAACACTTATCAGTAGTGAATCGTAGGTACATTGAGCCTGGCCATAGTTGTAGCCAAAGGCTTCATCATCTATATGAGACAGAGACACTAGAGTTTTAAGGTAATGAATCATGTCCTCGACATGTTTATAATGTGAACTCAGAAGTGTTCATCAGGTGAATAAACAAGTAATTAAGATTGTTACATTTGAGACTGAAATTCATGACGGGGACCCATATCGCCTAACAACTAATTATTTCGTCACTATTCCTTGACTTCATTGAAAAGCACTCTCCATTAATATCTTACAGATTTGAATTTCAGGGTATCCACCATAATCCATAACTTTTGTCACCTTTTACAACCTTTTTAATGGATTTGATAGCCTTGGTTTGATGAATTATACAGATTCATGTACCAATTACATCCGCAAATAGAGAAAAAGGATGAACCCATTTTAATTTTTTAAGCATATGTTCCTTGTCACTTTTATTCTTGTTCTTGTTCTTGTTCTTGTTCATTCTCTCCTGAATCTTTATTTTCAGTGTCAATTCAGTGTATTTCTTGTTTCTGGTAAAATCGAATCTCACTTTTCATGGCAAAGAGAAGTAAAAAACAAAAAATGGATATGCCAACGTATATTCTTCCTTAATATTCAATTATTATATGTTTAACAGCAGCTTCTTTCTTTCTTTCTTTCTTTTCTTTTTAACATTTATTCTGAATGCATACAACTTTTAGCGTGTACAATGTTACGAAGAAAATCAGGATAGTTTTCCGTCCAAATTTTCTCCGTAGCCTTATTTGCCGACATGTGTGCTACCTCAATCAACAAATCTTCAATCAACGTACCGTATCTTTGTCACAGTTGGTCTTTAGTTTGAAAAGTATAAATTATCTTAAGAGCATTACCTTCCGTAATACCATTTCGTGGGCTCGGTCTTTGCCGAATAGTACTCAATTTTAAGCCTCATAGGCTCAATTTTTGTTTTCAAAATTGAGTTATTGGCAAGAAAAATAACTTTATGCCGTTTTTTTTTTTACTGCTCTGTTTAAAGTCAAATACTATATAATAGCCACAAATCCCACAATTTACCACGCATAATGGGTTTTAATCCAAAACCTCATGTTCTAAATCGGAGAATTAGTGAACAAGTGCTTAGGATATGAGATCAGATAATGAAAATTAAACATATTAAACTTTCCTCTGTTTTCCAAATTATGCGTCGTACTCTCATTGAAGTTAATAGGAAAACTACAACACAAACCATTGAAGCAACTACCTGACATTGTTTAGATTTTCCACACGGATATTATATCCAACTCACGTAGCAGCATGTTCAAGTCTAATTCAATTGAATTTAGCATGTCCAACTCGCAATTCCAATCTCTTAAACTGTTGAAATTTTAGGAAGCTTAATAACAAAAGAGAAATATTTATGGGCTTCAAATTTTTTGTCAAGAGATGTGTATCAAATTAATGTGGAGCGATGATTAATTGGGAATAGGTTTCTCTCCAGTCCATAATGAACCGGAGAATATCTAGTTTATGGTTGAAATTTCTTCTTAGAAATCCTACAACCACAAATAGGACACTTGTCCCACTACAAAAAAAAAAAAAAAAAAAATCAGATAAAAAAAAAACAATAAATAAATTAATAAAAAAAAAATTAAGGGGGCCTGGCCACCCCATCTTGGCCGGACCACCCCCTAAAAAAAAATGTGGAGCGATGATATATATATATATATATATATATATATCTATCATTTGGCCCTTGGGGGTGGCCGGACCACCTTCAAGGGCCATTGGGTGACCGAAGCCACCCCCAATCCAACTGGGGTGGTCCAACCACCCTCAATGGTGGCCAGCCACCCTTTAATTTTATATATATATATATATGAGACTGATGTCTTATTTATGGCCTCAAGATTTCTTAAAGAGATCTTGACCATTAACTGGATATTCTCCAGTCTAAAATAAACCAGAGAGGATCCTGTTCCAATTAATTAATACCCGTAACAATTTTTTTAATTAATTATTTTAATCCTCTCTAATTAATCAGCTTTACACTGGCTTTTTTTTTTTTTTTTTTGAAGCTTTACACTGGCTTGGTACCTATCTTTTAATAAAAAATTAGTATTTATAATATTTCTCTTAATAAAAATAAAAATAGTTATCCTTATCCGTAACAAGAAACCAAGTACAAGATTTCAACAGTAACTATTTTTAAGCTAATAGCAGATAGACAAGCATCATACATTTTACATTTTGCATAGGTAACAACTGACAGCAGCAAACATACAAACAGATCATTCATGCATATAAATCTTTTTTTTTTTTTTTTTTTTTTCTAATAATAAATTTATTTGTCATTTCTTCTATGTTTTGACACCTCCAAACAGAAAATTTTAGGGTGTATTTAGAATTGCGATTTCGTAAGAATAATCTGCATTTTTAAAAGATATCGCAAAATGTAAGGCGTTTGACATTGTGATTTAAAAAGCACTGAATTTAAAATAAGAAAAAAATCTACGATTTCAATAAGTAGGCTAGGGGTGCTTATTTGAAAAAGTGCGAATTTAAACCAAAATATGAATTCGCATAACAAATATTTAATAAAAAACTACTTTTTAACATATTTTACCAAACGCTTTTGCGATTTTAAAAAGTAACGATTTCAAAAATGCTATTTTTAAAATCGCACTTACTAAAATCACAATTCTAAATGGACCCTTCGTAACAAAGTTATTTTTATTTATTTATTTCTATTCAGATGGACTATTTATTAAAAAAAAAAAAAAATACGAGGTTTTGTCCTATGCATGTTTTTATAATTAATAAGTTTCTAGATGATGCATGCATCTAGGCCTCATAAAGGGTGGGACATGTGCAATTCACTCATTTTTCATGCGGCAAGCAATTATTGAGTTATGCCAGATTTGGGGTGGCGCTAGCTCCAACTGAATTTTATGCAAATCAAGTTTCAAACTTTCAACTTCGACCATGGGAGATGCTTGACTGGTCACTTACAACTCCCCCATTTAAAAGCTTATATTCCCTATTAATATAATAAGGCATATATAATTATGGTCACTATATATATATGATTTTGGCATTTTTGAGAGATATATATATAAGGAGATGATACATTTATTTGTTAGATTTTTGTGAGCGAAGATATAGTTTTTTTTAGATAAATAAAAAAAATTATTGTATTAGAGCCATATTACGGTCCTTAATCCCTTTCCCTTTCCCCTTTTATTGCAATATATATATATATATATATATATATGTATAATATTATTGGAAAAAACAAAAAACGAAAAACAAAGACATGCATAGAGGTAGGCCAATATAATATAGTTGGACTCAAACTCATAATTTTAAGCTTTTATATTGAATGGTATCTCAACATATTATATTATAGACTCACAAACATCTTGTTTATAATATCAATTTTTCTAACAGATGGTATCAATACTGATAGTGGTGTTTGATATAGTAGAGTGGTGCAAGTACGGACAAAAAATTGTTAAGTATACATGTGTGAATATAAAAATATTTGACTATGTCGTTCAAAAGATATTGTAAGTGTGAGTGATTGATATAATATAATTTGACTCATTCAATAGCCAATGAGGGCAAGACATTAACTTTTGGGGGAACACTTCATACAAATTCGAAACGTACCAAATAATTGAACTTTTAAACAAAAATTGAGAAGGCAACACGTTCACCTCTGTCCCTCTGGCTCTGGCTTGCGAGTTGTGATCAACATGTTTTCTATTTAGATGCTCATTAACTTCGTCCAGATCAATCAGCTCCATATCTCGAGCTTCTAAGGTTTTGAATATATATTAAATTTAGGACTAACTTCACTTTACACTCTTAAATTACCATACGATTTGATAAGTTTTTCTAAACATCAAAATCTCTTAATTTGAATTATTGAATTTTCAATTGCAGTTAATTTAAACCCTTCTGTTAAATTTAGTAATTAACTTCTAATGGAAATACAAAAAATAAAAAATAAAAAAATCTCTAAATTTTTGTTTTTATTTATTTTTTAAAATTTAAAATTAAGGATAAATTTGAAATTTTATAAAAAAATTAGGAGTGTAAACGTCATTGTTTCACTTTTACGTTTAAAATCTAACGAATGAGTTCAAATTGACTGAAATTAAAAATTTTAAATTTTAAATTAAGAGATTTTAAAATTTAAAACATTTGTCAACTTACTAGATAATTCAAGCCTTTATGAAGTTACTCCTTAAATTTATTATTATTATTTCTCACTTTCTCTATCACCGAACTACACATGTGGACAAGACGTCAAAACAGGAGTCCAAAGTTTACTGCATGGCCTTGGCCTATATAGGCCTATTGATAAACAATTTGGATGAACCCAAAAACCTTCTAGAATGCGCCTTCAACAGTTTCTCCCTTCCCACCGCCTTGATTAATGACAAATTAGAGATAATGATCAAACTCCTCCTTGACTTGCGGAAAAAAAAAAAAAAAAAAAAAAAATCTCTCTATTTCAATTGGAATAAGTAATATTTAGTTTTTGTCCAAAAATTAAAATTTATGCATTTAACAGTTTGGAAAAATAGTTCAATGTCCTCAAGAGGCAGCTTAATTAGCTGGGATCACACCTAATAAATTGGAGATTACTAGTTCAAATTTCTCTTTTCCCCTTAATGTGCCAACATATAAAAAAATAAAAAATAAAATAAATTATATATACTTATAAGAACAAAGATTTAATTTTTTTATTTAAAGAGGTGATATATATTTCTTTTTAACTTATAATGAAAAATGATATGTTTAAATTTTAAAATTAAATTAAAATAAAGAATTTATGCGCTGGTTACAAGCTAATTAGAGGTAATAATCAAACTCCTTCTTGACATACCTTCACCATTTAGATGAACATATTCATTTTAGGGAAAAGTAGGGTATACATACCCCTCAAACTAATATTCTAACTTGTAATGTCCTTCGGTGGTGGTGGTTCAAGAAAATTTTCAGTGGCTAGAAATGTACTAGGAAGAGAGTTTGACTCTCAAAATGAGAATCTTTAATCCTATTAGTATTAGTCACTTTGAGTTCCACTGATGTCTTGATGGAACTTGGTCAAGCTAAGGCTTCTTAGACGTGAGAGAATGTTTGCGGTTCTCACTGTCTAGGCTCCCTTGTGCAAGCTTCTAGCGAACATATGCTACTATGGTCACGTCTAGGTAGAATAGCTATAGCTGGTCTCTCCCTCCTACATTTTTTAATTTTTTTTTTTTTTTTAAAAAAAAAAAACAAGTGTAATGTCATTTCTGTTAAATTACCAGTTATCCCGAAAGTTTAAACTGATAGCAAGAGATAAATTTAATCACTTAATCAATAATTTAACATTTTCCCTCACGTGTAGGTTCAAACTTCCTTTTAACCTTTGGCTTTGATACCATATTATCTCAAAAGCTTAATCTAATATGAAGAGGTAAATTTAATCACTTAATCAATACTTTAACACTTCTAAACTATAAAAAATTTGCAATGTTTCCCTTTTGTCTGCCAAAAAGACAAGAACACCCATTTGACTCACAGCAGCAGTTGCAATGAGCTTGTCACCACTTTTATTTTCTTTTTTTATTAATAATAACTTTCGTCATTTTTCAATTTTTCAATTTTTTTTTTATTTTTTTTATTATTATTATTATTTTTTTGTAATTTGGGAGATGAACATATTAATAAGTGTGAATTTGAGAAAATATATATACTTTTTCTTAATTTTAATTATGAATCCTGCTTTTTCAAATAGATGTGACACGAGAGGTGACTCAAGAAAAGCCAAGCGCCAAAAATTAGATTTAGGTTCCGCAAAAAAAATTATAATATATACACTATAGTTTTTAAAAACTGAAATTAAATTTCAACCGCTGAAAAAGCTAAGCCAAATCCATAGTGCCAAACCCATTTTAAAAAGGAAGGAGAAGCATGCTGTTGTTCGAGACATTTTAAGAGGATTTTACACAAATTTCACTGAAAATAAATAGGTGGTCCAGGGACCAGAGCACTTTTGGATACTATTGGACAGAAATAAAGCAAAACAAAAGAAAAAGTGTTGCACGTAATAATCCGACAGCAACACAAAGGAAGGGACATTGTAATGTAATTGTAGTGAAGTAACCAGAAGGCGCATCACGGCGGCTGGGGAATGATGACCAATTTGACCATTAGACTGGGTTGGTACTCACAAAAGAGCACGGGATCAGGCATCGTCATTTGTCATAATTACCATATTAAAAATAAAAATGCGAAATATCCGTGAATGGACCATGTACCATGAATCTACAACCATCTTATTCATGTCTCACCTAACGACTTACTCATATCATATTATATTATATAATCTATATTAATGCATTCCTTCCTATTTTTGGACTTTACTATCTTATCTGGGTTTTAGACCCCTTTTGTGCCGGTAGCAGTGGGGCATTAAGCTATATAATCACGTGTTTAAAACAAAAACAAAATTTTAATGTTAATTTCGAAGCAGAAATCACCTCGAAGTTTCGTTTCTGTCTCCATCTTCATTTGTTTTAAATAAACAAGGTATTTGTTTGTCCATTTTCTCCATTTCTGTTCTTTGCATTTCAAGTAGAAGGTGGGGATTATTGCATTTATATAATGGGTTTAGTCATGTCTCATTTCTGATCTTTGGTCACACGGTTGTCAAATTTGAAAAGTTTCATTAAAAAAAAGAAGAAGAAAAAAAAAAACAGGAGGTAAGGTAACCACAGAAATGCTAATGCCAGCCAAATACTGCCAATTAATTTGACATGATCGATTACACAGACATGGCGAATTGTCAAACCTAATAATAATAAGGTTACTTGCACCGACGTCGATCGTCTTCTTTCAAGAGAAATGGGCAGCTCTAATATGAATATCTATCACTAGCTGTGTAGTTCTGCATTAAACAAATACTATGGGCTAAAAAGTAATTAAGTTTAATGTTGTATGTCGATTGTAATGCGACAAACAATGCTAACTTAAGGTGAAGTTTGTTTTGTCTTATATAATGAATTGGGTGCTTTCACGGAAGCTCCATCCATTTGAGACCACTGATTTTCAAAGATGCTACCTCTCGGTGATGGACTCGTGGGGGGGGGGAGGGTGGTGGAGAGGAGGAGTGGTTACTCTTAATCAAGCAATAGGATCCATTCTTTTTGGAGGACTTTCAAAGTTGAACAAAATCTCCTAGTTTTGATGACTTTGAAACATTTGGTGAGCTTGGAAGGGGGCCTGTATCTGGACCATTCAACGTCAATTTCTTTTTCTGATTGAAAGCTTGTATGTTTGGGATAATGATTTTATGCAATTCCCGAAGAAAATTCGCCAACGCATGGGGGAATTCAAATTAAATGTCATTTTCATTTGGGTTTTGTTTGCGGGTGCAAGATTACGTCGATTCGCAGCTATATACGATTTTACTTAATCATTTCACATGAATCCCGCTTTCATGCAAAAAAACAAAAAAGAAAAAGAAAAAGAAAAGGAAAAAGAAAAGGATGGAGATAGATAACCATTTGTTTCAACGAGGCACGTGTTATATTACGAACAAAAATCTAAGTTAGAAACTTATCTTTGGTAAGCTCCATCTATGACGGATCGAATCTCTCTAAAACATGAATTGAAGAATGTCTTGTAGTATAGAAGTCTATAAATCACTCCATCATTCTATCCTTCTGTCCCCATTCTTATGTGGCATATTCTCCAATACCAAAAGTATTTTTTGGTTGTGGAGAGGATTGGGAGATGAGAGAGAGATGCATGTTGGGGTGATTTATAGAATTACTTTGTAGTAGAACATAAAGTTATACATCTATTACATTATTTAGTTTGATACGCCTTAACCAACCTAGGCCCATATTAGCCTAGTAGTGTTATTTCTACGACTGTAAAAGAATTATATCAAACTGCGAGGCACTCAATCATCCCAATTACCTAAATTAAGTTTAAACATTGATGTGTTAGCAACTTAATTTATTGGAGAACTTATGTTGGCAACGGTATGGCAGCACCATTCTCCTCACATTACATGGATAGTTTACATTTTAATGCTACCTGATCTGTAATAAAGGAAGGGTTAGCGGGACATCTCTTGCTAGAGCCGCTGAACGTGATTCATGAACAAACCACACACCACCTATTCGAACGACAACATGTGGTAGGGTCATACAAGAAAATAATGACCTTTGACTTAAAGGGAAAAAAAATCAAAAGTACAAAATAATACTCCTCCCAACTCCAAACATTTTAGATTGTAATTAGAGCACTCTTAACGCTAATTATTTATCAGGGTATTATAAAGATTCTTAGACGGAGGTGGCCGAACCATTCCTAAATGGCCAAGGGGTGGTTCGGCCACACCCCGTTTGTTCGCCACCCCCTCTTCCAAATTTTTATTTTTATTTTTTGTTTTTATATATTTATAATTTGTATATCTATATATTTTTATTATATATGACACATGTTATTATATAATTGGATTTGATATGGCATAATATACAGTAGGAACTTATTTGTTATTTTTGCATATCACAAATGAGCTCTAAAAATATTTTTATACCATGATTTTGCATTTTTTTTTCCATATTAGTAATAGGGATATTCTTTAATTGTATTCTTACACATATTAATCAATATATATCGTTTTTTATTTTTATTTTATATAATTTATGTATAACACAGGTAGTGCATTTTTTTATTTATTTATAAGTACTTTATCTAATTAGTATATTTCTTTATAAAGTTGGATTTGGTTACACCTACAATTAGATACTTCTCTCTCTATATATATATATATATTTCTTTTGTTACTTCTTTCAATCAGTTTGCTAGCTTGATTACTAAGAGTCTAAGATGTATCTACTTGGATGTTTCATGCTCTTGAGCTCCTCTTTCCAAATTCAACTTAACTTCATATATGTATTTTCATTTTTTTTTTTTTAATGAATTGGTACTCATCAATAAAACAAAACTAGAATGCAATAGAGATAAGATGTTTGTAAATGCAATAGAGATATAGTATAAAATTGCTAAAGGGGGCCATGGCCTACACCAATCCCACCGCCCGCCATCAGTTTTTTGAATTTTCATTTTTGAGTGTGAGGGAAATGTTAATGCACTTTTATACTATATCTCTATTGTATTCAGTGACAAAACTGGTGGGCGGAGGGGTTGGTGTAGAACATGGCCCCCTTAAGCCTACTTCTAGCAATTTTGTTTTGTTAAAAAAAAAACACACACACACATTTTAGGTCCTATATTTTTATTTTGACCCCACAATTTTTTTATTTTATTTTATTATTATTATAGTCTAGTCTCCCTAAAATTAACTTCTAGGTCCGTCGTCTGGCCTGGACTACATTGCTTTTATTGTATTGTACTATATTATATTGTCTTATACCATATTTTTGTTTTTTAGAATGAATGAGTAAAGTTTTATGTTGTATTATATTGTATTGTATTTTACTGTATTTCATCATTGCATTCCACTGTATAGTCTCTATAGAATATGCATAGTCTCAATTAATAGTATTACACTATACTTCTTCGTGGTGCAGTACTCTATAGTAGTCTGACATTATTACTAATAGAACTATTTTATGTATTATTACAATAAAATGTTAGGTATTTTTTTGGTGTTATGTATCTTTCTGCTTTTGGGTGAATATTAATTTTTTTTAAAAAAATGAAGTAAAAGAAATAGTTAAGTACAATTTTTTTTTTTTTTTTTTTTTTTAAGAAAATATTATCCACCTAGCTAGGACCAAGAGGATAGCATTCCCTTTGTACATATCAATCAATAACTTATCACTTTCTATTATATTTTTGTAGGAGTTCCTCCTTTATAATTCTACGGTTATTAGTAGAGCAAGAAGCACATACACTCGTAAAAGTAACCTATTATGAAACAATCTCTCAACATTACAAATTAATTTTTGAGAGGTAAAATTATTTATTTACTAAAAAAAATTCACCCCTTGAATTCATGTTAAAATTGTAATGGATGTTCATAAGTGCAATTATTCAGGTGTGGATTTTTTATGGTTAGTGGAAGAGATATATGAGAAGGGTGGCGCGAAGGAAATGCTTACTGTGTTTGCTCGACAGGCTAAGAGTATTTGGATGAGGTGGAATGGGGTGATTCATGGAGAAATGTTCACTGACCTGAATGAACTGGTATGGGTAACAACTCAGGCGCTTGATGGTTTCATACAAGCAAATCTTTTGACTAATCAGATTGCTGGGCAGGAACGATTGGCGCCTAGTACACATTAGATAAAACTTGTTGTGGGTTGTTTTAAAGTAAACTAGGACGTTGAGATGGATCGGTCTTTGGATTGATTTGGTATGGGAATGGTGATACGAGACTCTGATGGACGTTTTGTTGCGGCTCGCACAGTTCCACGGAATGGATGTATAGATCCAACAACAAGTGAAGCATTGGTATTGTTTCATGCACTAAATTTTTGCAAAGAGTTGGGTTTGTCGTGTATTATACTGGAAGGGGATATGCACAAGTTATTGTGAAAGGGGTAAATTCTTCCAAAAGGAATTGGAGCAAGTTTGGACACATAATTGAGGATATCCGGATGGTGCTACAGCCTACGGTCTATACCAAGCTAGAGTTGTCAACACGTGAATCGTTTGGTAAATATGACAGCTCATAACTTGGGTAGGTGAAACCCTCAGCTGTTTCTGTGATATTATTGAGAGGGAATTACAAAATCTTTTCACTTTGATTTTTCAAGAATGAGAATTCATTAAGTTTCTTTAAAAAAAAAAAAAAAAAATTGTAATGGATGTTGCAAAGAAATTAGATGCCATGTCATCCTATCTTATGCTGAAAAGGAAGAAATTTCAACACCAACACACGGCTAAAAATGTTATCGATGTTGCTAAAATTATGATGTTGAAACAAGCTCGTATTTATCAATAAATACACCCAACGGCCGGGCCTGCCGTCCGCATGATTTGAACAAGAAATCAACATCCCTCACGTGAATTACACGTGTACAAGGTCCACACCATCTCATTTCACGACAAAAATTGAGATCACATGCTGACGTCACTGCAACTTGCTCTCTTGACCCAGCCGCCATGCTTCCATTGCATTGACCCATGTGTCCAATTAATCCATGTTGTGTGCACACCAAGCAAATTATAATTTTAACTTATTAAATTCTAATCAGATAAAGAAGCATATAAAAATAAGAAAACAAATGGCAACTTGTTTACCCACTCCGCCGGTCTGCCCCTATTTCTTTACCCTTTTTACCTTTTAACTCTGCCACCGGGTATATATAGGAGTGGGTTGATGCTTCGAATTTCTAGCTAAACACAAATGTGGCCTACTCTGAAATAGTGAGACTCGTAGTCGCACATAATTCAAACCCAAAAACACGATAATTCTCTTGAATGGATTCCACAATCTTCCACTCCCCAAATTCCGATTTCTCATCGGAATCTTCCTTTGGGTCACCGGAATCTTTCTCCTGGGATGGCCTAAATTTCGACCAGCAAAGTTTCCTTCCTTTCAACGAAAATGACTCCGAAGAAATGCTTCTTTTGGGCCTAATTTCGAAGGCGAACCAAGAGATCACATCGGAAAGGTGCGCGAAACGGGTTAAGGAAGAAGAGGTGAGCTCAGCAGCGGAGGCAAATCCCGAGAAGGAGAAGTCGTACAGGGGGGTCCGGAGGCGTCCGTGGGGGAAGTTCGCGGCGGAGATAAGGGATTCCACTAGGCACGGCATAAGGGTATGGTTAGGAACATTTGATAGTGCCGAGGCGGCAGCCTTGGCCTACGACCAAGCCGCCTTTTCCATGCGCGGTTCCTCTGCTATACTCAATTTTCCGGTTGAAAGAGTCCGGGAATCGCTGAGGGACATGAATTACGGTTCCGAAGATGGGTGTTCGCCGGTGGTGGCTCTCAAGAGAAAGCACTCGATGAGAAGGAAAAATATATTAAGCAAGAAAACCAATGAGAGGGATTTAAGGATAGAGAGTGTGGTCGTTTTGGAGGATTTAGGCCCAGACTACTTGGAACAACTTTTGAGTTCATCGGGAAGTGCTAGCCCTTGGTAATTAATTAAACCAACATCATTTCCCCCACCCCTTAGCATAATCCTTCTACTAATTACTACTCTTGAATTCCCTTGTGTTCTTCTTTTAATTTTTAATTTTTAATTTTTTTTTTTCCCTCTCTTAGATAGATTTCATTGTTACATGCTTTGAGATCATTAAAATCTGTATCTTTTTTTTTTTTTTTTTTGTAAAGTTGAATTGATATGGCATCTTGTAGTATCATCATGTGGGCCAGAATCACAAGTCTTGATTAATAGAAATGACTTAAAGTCAACTAATATGGTTGAGTTAACACAAGCACGCTCATGCCCGAGAGCTGACAAAGAAATGAGAAGTGCTTATACCTACTTTTCTCTCATTTTACAGAGACTTGTCACGTCATATCATATCTTACCCCTTAACCATATATGCATGAGATATCCGCATGAAAAAAAGTATATAAATCTCTTCTTCTTCCTTTTTTTTTCCCTTAAAAGAGAGAATCAAAAAGCTTTAAAGGGAAAAAAAAAAAAAAGAAGAACGGAAAATAAATATAAAACTTAATTTTGCAAATTAACAATTAAAACAGTATTTGTGATAAGGAGTTAGGAAGGGAAGGCGACAAAAGTAGCTAGAGAGTAAATCAAAGGATGAACTATTAGTTCAAAAACGATCCACATACTTTAACAGTTTTGATACTATTGTGGTCTAATTTCAACCCATAAGAACCTTCCTTTGTATGAAATTGGTTAGACTATAACAATTGCTATCTATGACTTAATTATCTTCACGTGGGTGTTTTTATTATAAAAAACTACAATTAATTAATAATCCCATTTTATTTTCGAATTTTTCTTTACCTTATATATATATATATATATATATACTTACAGTATTACCACTTATCTTACAGTATTACCACTTATCTATTTATTTATTTTTTATTTTATTATTTAGTAACTTTTGTTGGTGCTTGTTGTACAAATAATTCGCCCAATAAAATAAGTGTAAAGAAAATGATCAATTGTGTCATATATACACATAAAATGATGAAAGTCTTCAGAGTACGTAGCATCTATTCAAAAGTACTTCTCGTACTAATTATTACTAGATATACGAATAAATTGAAAGAATTATTATTTTTTTCTTGAGAGAATGAAAGAATTTAATCATCACAGATCAATTTGCTCAAATATATTTTTTAGCATGAGATTATGTTATGTGGCTAAAGAGATAAGGCATTAGGTGCTTGAGATATATATTAGGCATGTACGTTGAAAATTAAAGTACTCTTAATGGGTGCTTAATTCAAATCTAATAAAAGTCAAAAATATTATTGACATTTGTAAAGGTAGCATTGAAGATGATAAAATTACATGGAGATTTTGTCACACATGTTTGTCCATAATAATGAGACTATAGACAAAGACAAAGAGCCAGGGCGGGCTGCACCCATCATAGAGGCACATACGTTTAGTGACTTGGTAATCTGGATGTTGATTGTTTTAATAGAATGATCCAACGACCCTCTCTACTTGCCAAAAAAAAATGATCTCACCCTCCAATTTTGTCACGTGATTCTTTAATGTGCTGAATAAAGTTCAAGGTCAAAGTCCTAGCTAGCATTTTATTCAAATTTCTAACTAGCTTATCACCTGAAAGATATATATATTCAAACCATCAATTAATGTTCTTGTGTAAATTGATGGCAACTTATTTACTTTTTTTTTAGTGATCATAATTTAATTGATGCTGGTCTAGCTTTGATTATTGAGATTAATTTAATTACCCATTAATGGTTAATTGAACTTGGTCACCTTTGGAGAGAACATATTCAATTCTAAGTAAATCTTTTAATTAGTGTAACTTGAGGGAGAGAGAGTATTTTGTAATTCCATTAATTAAAAGAGTGTTACATTAATTTCAAGATCATATTTCGCACAATAATAACATCCTAATTACTTGCCAAAAGTCTTTGAACATCACTGTCCCAATTGGTTTCCAGATCCATAGCATATTCTGGCAAATTACATCCATTCTATGGCCCAATCCATCAAAACTTTAATAACTAGACAATGACTACCTCTCTTTTCTATTTTGACTACAAAATGCATTCCCAATAGTAATCTGATTCGTTTCCTCTACCATCAATGATAAATTTTTCCATTTGTCTAATAATTTATCTACCATCTATTAGTTATTTGCTTCGAAAAAAGAACCAAGGAGAAAAACGTAAATAAAACCTTAAGAGTCTAAAGGTATTCGAAACCCCAAATAGCATGAAAAAAAAAAAATTACCTCGTAAATTGCTGCAGAAAACAAATCTAGAGAGAAGACAAATAGTAACCGCTACAGTAACATGTGTGTCACTAGACTAATTACTGTGTTTTTTCAAAGTAAAAAAGAGTTTGACAGAAGAAGGGAATTAAATAAGTTTTTCTCTCCTCCTAGAATGGTTATCCTTGTTTTATATCTCTAGCCGCTAGAGATAATAAACCTTAGGATTCCGTAATATTCGTAATTTTCAAAAAAAGTAACTTTTTTTTTTTTTGAACGAATTATCTCTTCATTGATATACAATAAAATGAGGCAAAATGCTCCTTATAATTCCAAGATATAATTTGAAATTTTCACAATTCAAACATGATTTATGACATACACAATAGCCTTTCAAGCTATTATAAGACAATATATATAAAAAGTCTCTGTCTCAATTAGTTTCAGACCTATAACAAATTTCGGCGAGTTACGTCTTTATTCGCTGTCATGTCCTTGATTCCTTGGCTTTTTTTGTCTTCGCTACTAATGCTCTATCAATCGCGATCTCTTTTGCTACCTTTACCATAGTGACAATTATTTTTTATGCCTAATAACTCATCCGTCATTGGTCTATGGTTTGCTCCCACAAAATGAATCATAAAAAAAAAAAAACAAAATACCGACCGAAAACCAATTCCATTATTCTTAAGAATTTGTGAAAGCAAAACATAAGAAAAACGAATAAAACTTCACACTATAGATTGCTACTAAAAGTAGATCTAGAGATAATATATTTTTTATTTAAAAACAACGAAAATACAATAACAAAGACCCAACACACTCTCACGTATTCTACTCCCCACTGCCGGCCAAGCACGCGCTGCTAAAAAGCACCCCGAGGACCATTGACACACACGCTAGCCACGCACCGTTAAAAAGCACCTCGAGGAACATTGATACACACGCCTTGATCGATCTATAATAAAGTTAGGGAAAGAGAGGGAGAATGGAGAGAGCGAAAGGAGACAGGGAGGAGAAAATCGTAACTTGACATATTTTTTAAATCTTGAGGAAGGCTGATGTAATTTTTTTTTTAAAAAAATTAATTTGTAGCAAAATGATGAAATAAGCTATAACCCTTTAAAAAAAAATAATAATAAAAAAAAACAGAAAAAAAAAAAGAGAGCTCTAACCCCTTAAATATGAATCTCCTCTTTCATGAGATGGAGAACAAATACATGCTAAACAAACCGGCCCATTTGTTTTTTTTTTTTTTTTTTGTTCTTTTCTTTTCTTCCTCCTTGGCTGTTCGGCTGTTTTGGCTGTTCTCAATACCTATAATAAGTACCATTGGATCAAGCAGAATATTCTCCCTCCAGTGAGGAAAAAGGGTGTGCCTGTGGGCCCATTGTCACAATCTGATTCAGATAAGATGGGAACCCAAATCATGAAGAGATTTTATACAAGGAATAACATTAATACTAGATGTGATAGAATGATTTGACACTAATTGGGCAGTTTATCTGCCATTTTACATTAAATCAGAATGTTTTATATAAGCCCAAAATTTTTCAAGGCACCAGTTAAAATTTTTCAAGGAAGCTCTTGGGATGTAGTAGATGCGGGGAAATTGGGCTTCAGTTCGTGGCCCACGAAACGGGTGGGCTTTCAAATGTAGTAAAAGTTGCAAATAATGGGCTATTAACGAATTGTTCTTGAATTGTTTGAATGAAAGATTCTGATGAATTCCAAAGAAAAAATTCGTCTCAGTTTTTGGGCTTTTATAGGAAGAAGCCTACGACTAGTACAAGGCCCCAAGATTATGCATACCAGTTATGGGCTTCTTGCCACCATCACAGATCGCAAGATAGAGGGCCTTAATTTTTATCTATTTGAAGTTTGAACACCCCCAAATGAATTAATGTAAAATTATCGTGTCAAATAGAATATTATTTCTCCTTTGGTTTGATACGAACTTAGTAGAGAATTAGAGGGTTATGATACTTAGGAAAGCCAAGGATATTTTCGACATTATCGTGACTTTCCTTGTTGCACACGAGTTGAATAACAGACTGGTTGGCCAACATTTATGATTTGCTAATTAATTAGGCCCTTGAATTTCGTATAAACTTAAAAAAGATGGTTAAATTTACTTTATCTCTTAAGTTTAAGAGGTTTTTTAATTCGAATTCTAATGTTTAAAAATTGATAATGTACTCTTCTAATATTTCAAAAAATTTCAATTCAA
>NC_081544.1:25301682-25320600 GCF_901000735.1 Corylus avellana
ACCCCTGAATTTCCACCCGTTTTGAAATACCACCCCTAAACTTCAAAATCTCTCAATTTAGTCCCCTGAACTTTCAATTGCTCTCAATTTGGACCCTTCCGTCAAATTTTAAATGTTACATGACGTTTATACCCCTGACTTTTGTATAAAATTTTAACTTCCAAAACGTTTTTTTATTTTTTAAAAAACAAAAATCAGGGAAATTTTGGTATTTTTTTGTATTTTTAACGGCTAAAATAGACGGAGGGGTCCAAATTGAGAGCAATTGAAAGTTCAGGGGACTAAATTGAGAGATTTTGAAGTTTAAAGAGGATATTTCAAAACGAATAAAAGTTCGAGGGTTTTTAGTGAAGTTTCTCCTAATAATAATAATAATAAAGCACTTAGGTTGGTGATATTAAAATTGCTTAATTCAAGCACTTCTTTTTGGGCTACGATTGGTTTAAAAGGCTCATCATGAACTTAGGCCCACAAACCTCGTGCTTTACAGACAATGGTCGGAAATAGGAATGACAGGTTACACAGTGTACTCTATAGTGTATAGTCTTCCCCCCTTTTACAAAATTCAAGGTAGCCTGCTGTCATTTTCATTTAAATATCCCTACGATACCATGTATGAAACTAAAAACTGTTGCTTTATATGAGAAAAGATATCACTAGACCACAAAAATTATTTTGATTACAATTGTGTTTTTGGTGGACTAATACTATATCCAAAATTTTAGTAGGAAGGTTTCAATTCATTTGTGATTAATGATATCGGGTTTTATTAGATGATCATATGATTTTTTTTTTTTTTTTTAACTGTTCTTCGAGAATAACATCTTACAAACATGATTTGCAGATTTGGTTACATTACACATTGGATATAAAATCTACCATAAGTTCCACTTTAGATAAACCATTAACGGGGGAATAATTGCCCATGACATAGGAATAATGACACAAGCCCACTACATGATAATAATTATAATAACTGCATGTCTAATATTTCTTTGTATAATAGTGGCTCATTGCCAGTCCAGTCGTCAGAAGAATTGCTTCAATATTACATATATACCGAAAATAAAAAGAGATATGGAATCCTAATAGGTGATCGACTAAGCCTATTCTATGAGTGGTGGCTCCAAATCTTTGTAATTATGCACTAGATACTAGGATTTGGCACTACAAGGCTGCGAATAATTAGTTAATTTAACTTATTGTCACTAGCATTGCAAAATTGTACACATTTTTTTATTCCGAGGAAAAGGACTTTGTTTGGATGAGTTCAGAGTTCTTATCAGATAAGCCAAACACTTATCAGTAGTGAATCGTAGGTACATTGAGCCTGGCCATAGTTGTAGCCAAAGGCTTCATCATCTATATGAGACAGAGACACTAGAGTTTTAAGGTAATGAATCATGTCCTCGACATGTTTATAATGTGAACTCAGAAGTGTTCATCAGGTGAATAAACAAGTAATTAAGATTGTTACATTTGAGACTGAAATTCATGACGGGGACCCATATCGCCTAACAACTAATTATTTCGTCACTATTCCTTGACTTCATTGAAAAGCACTCTCCATTAATATCTTACAGATTTGAATTTCAGGGTATCCACCATAATCCATAACTTTTGTCACCTTTTACAACCTTTTTAATGGATTTGATAGCCTTGGTTTGATGAATTATACAGATTCATGTACCAATTACATCCGCAAATAGAGAAAAAGGATGAACCCATTTTAATTTTTTAAGCATATGTTCCTTGTCACTTTTATTCTTGTTCTTGTTCTTGTTCATTCTCTCCTGAATCTTTATTTTCAGTGTCAATTCAGTGTATTTCTTGTTTCTGGTAAAATCGAATCTCACTTTTCATGGCAAAGAGAAGTAAAAAACAAAAAATGGATATGCCAACGTATATTCTTCCTTAATATTCAATTATTATATGTTTAACAGCAGCTTCTTTCTTTCTTTCTTTCTTTTCTTTTTAACATTTATTCTGAATGCATACAACTTTTAGCGTGTACAATGTTACGAAGAAAATCAGGATAGTTTTCCGTCCAAATTTTCTCCGTAGCCTTATTTGCCGACATGTGTGCTACCTCAATCAACAAATCTTCAATCAACGTACCGTATCTTTGTCACAGTTGGTCTTTAGTTTGAAAAGTATAAATTATCTTAAGAGCATTACCTTCCGTAATACCATTTCGTGGGCTCGGTCTTTGCCGAATAGTACTCAATTTTAAGCCTCATAGGCTCAATTTTTGTTTTCAAAATTGAGTTATTGGCAAGAAAAATAACTTTATGCCGTTTTTTTTTTTACTGCTCTGTTTAAAGTCAAATACTATATAATAGCCACAAATCCCACAATTTACCACGCATAATGGGTTTTAATCCAAAACCTCATGTTCTAAATCGGAGAATTAGTGAACAAGTGCTTAGGATATGAGATCAGATAATGAAAATTAAACATATTAAACTTTCCTCTGTTTTCCAAATTATGCGTCGTACTCTCATTGAAGTTAATAGGAAAACTACAACACAAACCATTGAAGCAACTACCTGACATTGTTTAGATTTTCCACACGGATATTATATCCAACTCACGTAGCAGCATGTTCAAGTCTAATTCAATTGAATTTAGCATGTCCAACTCGCAATTCCAATCTCTTAAACTGTTGAAATTTTAGGAAGCTTAATAACAAAAGAGAAATATTTATGGGCTTCAAATTTTTTGTCAAGAGATGTGTATCAAATTAATGTGGAGCGATGATTAATTGAGAATAGGATCCTCTCCAGTCCATAATGAACCGGAGAATATCTAGTTTATGGTTGAAATTTCTTCTTAGAAATCCTACAACCATAAATAGGACACATGTCCCACTACAAAAAAAAAAAAAAATTCAGATAAAAAAAAAACAATAAATAAATTAATAAAAAAAAAATTAAGGGGGCCTGGCCACCCCATCTTGGCCGGACCACCCCCTAAAAAAAAATGTGGAGCGATGATATATATATATATATATATATATATCTATCATTTGGCCCTTGGGGGTGGCCGGACCACCTTCAAGGGCCATTGGGTGACCGAAGCCACCCCCAATCCAACTGGGGTGGTCCAACCACCCTCAATGGTGGCCAGCCACCCTTTAATTTTATATATATATATATATATATATATATATATATATATTATTAATGGGACTGATGTCTTATTTATGGCCTCAAGATTTCTTAAAGAGATCTTGACCATTAACTGGATATTCTCCAGTCCAAAATAGACCAGAGAGGATCCTGTTCCAATTAATTAATACCCGTAATAATTTTTTTAATTAATTATTTTAATCCTCTCTAATTAATCAGCTTTACACTGGCTTGGTACCTATCTTTTAATAAAAAAATTAGTATTTATAATATTTCTCTTAATAAAAATAAAAATAGTTATCCTTATCCGTAACAAGAAACCAAGTACAAGATTTCAACAGTAACTATTTTTAAGCTAATAGCAGATAGACAAGCATCATATATTTTACATTTTGCATAAGGTGACCACTGACAGCAGCAAACATACAAACAGATCATTCATGCATATAAATCTTTTTTTTTTTTTTTTTTTTAATAATAAATTTATTTGTCATTTCTTCTATGTTTTGACACCTCCAAACAGAAAATTTTAGGGTGTATTTAGAATTGCGATTTCGTAAGAATAATCTGCATTTTTAAAAGATATCGCAAAATGTAAGGCGTTTGACATTGTGATTTAAAAAGCACTGAATTTAAAATAAGAAAAAAATCTACGATTTCAATAAGTAGGCTAGGGGTGCTTATTTGAAAAAGTGCGAATTTAAACCAAAATATGAATTCGCATAACAAATATTTAATAAAAAACTACTTTTTAACATATTTTACCAAACGCTTTTGCGATTTTAAAAAGTAACGATTTCAAAAATGCTATTTTTAAAATCGCACTTACTAAAATCACAATTCTAAATGGACCCTTCGTAACAAAGTTATTTTTATTTATTTATTTCTATTCAGATGGACTATTTATTAAAAAAAAAAAAAAATACGAGGTTTTGTCCTATGCATGTTTTTATAATTAATAAGTTTCTAGATGATGCATGCATCTAGGCCTCATAAAGGGTGGGACATGTGCAATTCACTCATTTTTCATGCGGCAAGCAATTATTGAGTTATGCCAGATTTGGGGTGGCGCTAGCTCCAACTGAATTTTATGCAAATCAAGTTTCAAACTTTCAACTTCGACCATGGGAGATGCTTGACTGGTCACTTACAACTCCCCCATTTAAAAGCTTATATTCCCTATTAATATAATAAGGCATATATAATTATGGTCACTATATATATATGATTTTGGCATTTTTGAGAGATATATATATAAGGAGATGATACATTTATTTGTTAGATTTTTGTGAGCGAAGATATAGTTTTTTTTAGATAAATAAAAAAAATTATTGTATTAGAGCCATATTACGGTCCTTAATCCCTTTCCCTTTCCCCTTTTATTGCAATATATATATATATATATATATATATGTATAATATTATTGGAAAAAACAAAAAACGAAAAACAAAGACATGCATAGAGGTAGGCCAATATAATATAGTTGGACTCAAACTCATAATTTTAAGCTTTTATATTGAATGGTATCTCAACATATTATATTATAGACTCACAAACATCTTGTTTATAATATCAATTTTTCTAACAGATGGTATCAATACTGATAGTGGTGTTTGATATAGTAGAGTGGTGCAAGTACGGACAAAAAATTGTTAAGTATACATGTGTGAATATAAAAATATTTGACTATGTCGTTCAAAAGATATTGTAAGTGTGAGTGATTGATATAATATAATTTGACTCATTCAATAGCCAATGAGGGCAAGACATTAACTTTTGGGGGAACACTTCATACAAATTCGAAACGTACCAAATAATTGAACTTTTAAACAAAAATTGAGAAGGCAACACGTTCACCTCTGTCCCTCTGGCTCTGGCTTGCGAGTTGTGATCAACATGTTTTCTATTTAGATGCTCATTAACTTCGTCCAGATCAATCAGCTCCATATCTCGAGCTTCTAAGGTTTTGAATATATATTAAATTTAGGACTAACTTCACTTTACACTCTTAAATTACCATACGATTTGATAAGTTTTTCTAAACATCAAAATCTCTTAATTTGAATTATTGAATTTTCAATTGCAGTTAATTTAAACCCTTCTGTTAAATTTAGTAATTAACTTCTAATGGAAATACAAAAAATAAAAAATAAAAAAATCTCTAAATTTTTGTTTTTATTTATTTTTTAAAATTTAAAATTAAGGATAAATTTGAAATTTTATAAAAAAATTAGGAGTGTAAACGTCATTGTTTCACTTTTACGTTTAAAATCTAACGAATGAGTTCAAATTGACTGAAATTAAAAATTTTAAATTTTAAATTAAGAGATTTTAAAATTTAAAACATTTGTCAACTTACTAGATAATTCAAGCCTTTATGAAGTTACTCCTTAAATTTATTATTATTATTTCTCACTTTCTCTATTACCGAACTACACATGTGGACAAGACGTCAAAACAGGAGTCCAAAGTTTACTGCATGGCCTTGGCCTATATAGGCCTATTGATAAACAATTTGGATGAACCCAAAAACCTTCTAGAATGCGCCTTCAACAGTTTCTCCCTTCCCACCGCCTTGATTAATGACAAATTAGAGATAATGATCAAACTCCTCCTTGACTTGCGGAAAAAAAAAAAAAAAAAAAAAAAATCTCTCTATTTCAATTGGAATAAGTAATATTTAGTTTTTGTCCAAAAATTAAAATTTATGCATTTAACAGTTTGGAAAAATAGTTCAATGTCCTCAAGAGGCAGCTTAATTAGCTGGGATCACACCTAATAAATTGGAGATTACTAGTTCAAATTTCTCTTTTCCCCTTAATGTGCCAACATATAAAAAAATAAAAAATAAAATAAATTATATATACTTATAAGAACAAAGATTTAATTTTTTTATTTAAAGAGGTGATATATATTTCTTTTTAACTTATAATGAAAAATGATATGTTTAAATTTTAAAATTAAATTAAAATAAAGAATTTATGCGCTGGTTACAAGCTAATTAGAGGTAATAATCAAACTCCTTCTTGACATACCTTCACCATTTAGATGAACATATTCATTTTAGGGAAAAGTAGGGTATACATACCCCTCAAACTAATATTCTAACTTGTAATGTCCTTCGGTGGTGGTGGTTCAAGAAAATTTTCAGTGGCTAGAAATGTACTAGGAAGAGAGTTTGACTCTCAAAATGAGAATCTTTAATCCTATTAGTATTAGTCACTTTGAGTTCCACTGATGTCTTGATGGAACTTGGTCAAGCTAAGGCTTCTTAGACGTGAGAGAATGTTTGCGGTTCTCACTGTCTAGGCTCCCTTGTGCAAGCTTCTAGCGAACATATGCTACTATGGTCACGTCTAGGTAGAATAGCTATAGCTGGTCTCTCCCTCCTACATTTTTTAATTTTTTTTTTTTTTTTAAAAAAAAAAAACAAGTGTAATGTCATTTCTGTTAAATTACCAGTTATCCCGAAAGTTTAAACTGATAGCAAGAGATAAATTTAATCACTTAATCAATAATTTAACATTTTCCCTCACGTGTAGGTTCAAACTTCCTTTTAACCTTTGGCTTTGATACCATATTATCTCAAAAGCTTAATCTAATATGAAGAGGTAAATTTAATCACTTAATCAATACTTTAACACTTCTAAACTATAAAAAATTTGCAATGTTTCCCTTTTGTCTGCCAAAAAGACAAGAACACCCATTTGACTCACAGCAGCAGTTGCAATGAGCTTGTCACCACTTTTATTTTCTTTTTTTATTAATAATAACTTTCGTCATTTTTCAATTTTTCAATTTTTTTTTTATTTTTTTTATTATTATTATTATTTTTTTGTAATTTGGGAGATGAACATATTAATAAGTGTGAATTTGAGAAAATATATATACTTTTTCTTAATTTTAATTATGAATCCTGCTTTTTCAAATAGATGTGACACGAGAGGTGACTCAAGAAAAGCCAAGCGCCAAAAATTAGATTTAGGTTCCGCAAAAAAAATTATAATATATACACTATAGTTTTTAAAAACTGAAATTAAATTTCAACCGCTGAAAAAGCTAAGCCAAATCCATAGTGCCAAACCCATTTTAAAAAGGAAGGAGAAGCATGCTGTTGTTCGAGACATTTTAAGAGGATTTTACACAAATTTCACTGAAAATAAATAGGTGGTCCAGGGACCAGAGCACTTTTGGATACTATTGGACAGAAATAAAGCAAAACAAAAGAAAAAGTGTTGCACGTAATAATCCGACAGCAACACAAAGGAAGGGACATTGTAATGTAATTGTAGTGAAGTAACCAGAAGGCGCATCACGGCGGCTGGGGAATGATGACCAATTTGACCATTAGACTGGGTTGGTACTCACAAAAGAGCACGGGATCAGGCATCGTCATTTGTCATAATTACCATATTAAAAATAAAAATGCGAAATATCCGTGAATGGACCATGTACCATGAATCTACAACCATCTTATTCATGTCTCACCTAACGACTTACTCATATCATATTATATTATATAATCTATATTAATGCATTCCTTCCTATTTTTGGACTTTACTATCTTATCTGGGTTTTAGACCCCTTTTGTGCCGGTAGCAGTGGGGCATTAAGCTATATAATCACGTGTTTAAAACAAAAACAAAATTTTAATGTTAATTTCGAAGCAGAAATCACCTCGAAGTTTCGTTTCTGTCTCCATCTTCATTTGTTTTAAATAAACAAGGTATTTGTTTGTCCATTTTCTCCATTTCTGTTCTTTGCATTTCAAGTAGAAGGTGGGGATTATTGCATTTATATAATGGGTTTAGTCATGTCTCATTTCTGATCTTTGGTCACACGGTTGTCAAATTTGAAAAGTTTCATTAAAAAAAAGAAGAAGAAAAAAAAAAACAGGAGGTAAGGTAACCACAGAAATGCTAATGCCAGCCAAATACTGCCAATTAATTTGACATGATCGATTACACAGACATGGCGAATTGTCAAACCTAATAATAATAAGGTTACTTGCACCGACGTCGATCGTCTTCTTTCAAGAGAAATGGGCAGCTCTAATATGAATATCTATCACTAGCTGTGTAGTTCTGCATTAAACAAATACTATGGGCTAAAAAGTAATTAAGTTTAATGTTGTATGTCGATTGTAATGCGACAAACAATGCTAACTTAAGGTGAAGTTTGTTTTGTCTTATATAATGAATTGGGTGCTTTCACGGAAGCTCCATCCATTTGAGACCACTGATTTTCAAAGATGCTACCTCTCGGTGATGGACTCGTGGGGGGGGGGAGGGTGGTGGAGAGGAGGAGTGGTTACTCTTAATCAAGCAATAGGATCCATTCTTTTTGGAGGACTTTCAAAGTTGAACAAAATCTCCTAGTTTTGATGACTTTGAAACATTTGGTGAGCTTGGAAGGGGGCCTGTATCTGGACCATTCAACGTCAATTTCTTTTTCTGATTGAAAGCTTGTATGTTTGGGATAATGATTTTATGCAATTCCCGAAGAAAATTCGCCAACGCATGGGGGTAGGGGTGCAAAGGCGGTTACGGTTAGCGGTTAGTGGCAATAACCGCTAACCGTAACCGCCCTAGCGGTTAGTAAATTTCACTAACCGCAACCGCTAACCGCCTAGCGGTTAACGGTTAGCGGTTAGTGGCCGGTTAGCGGTTAGTGAAATAGATAACCGCCCGCTAACCGCTTTTTTAAAATTGGGCTTTTTTTTTTTTGGCTTTTTTTTACCCTCATTTTTTTTTCTTGTATTTTTAATATCTTCTTGGGCCCAATTGCTATAAATATTTGAATTGTCATTGGATCATATGATTAAGTGTTGATCTTATAAACTTACAAACAAACAAAAATACTTCAATTGTAGTTATAAGTAACACATTGTTTAATCCAATGTCAATTACTTAATTTGATATTATATGAATCACATTGTCATTGTCATTGTACATGAATAATTGATTAAGTATTGGAATTGTAATTGGATCATATAGTTAAATATTTATCTTATACATTTATATTATTCAATATGCATATAATATAACTATAAGCAATTATATATATATATATTCAAAATTGTTCAAAATTGTTAATTTTCTTTTTTTTTTTCTTTCAAAAAATGGTTAAATTTCTTTTTCTAAAAAATGTTCAAAAAATACATTAATACTTCAATTGTGATTATAAGTAACACATTGTTGAATCTAATGTCAATTACTTAATTTGATATTATATAATCATATAGTCTCATTAAATTATATCATATGATTCATATGATTAATTATTTAAATTCTTATCATATTTACTTATAATCTTTTTTCTTTGAATTGAACTTAATATCTAATGGTAAATGGTAATGTTCAAACTCCTAAATCCTAAATTCCTAAAGTATTTAATAATGCTTTAATTAAATTGTAGACTTGTAGTTATAAGTAACATATTGTTTAATTCAATTGAATCAATTGTGATTATCATTGTACATGAATCATATGATTAACTTGTAGACTTATGACTTATGAGTTATGTCATATTATATATGTATTATTTATTATTATATAATCATATGATTTAATGATCAAGTCATCATGTGATATAATCATATCAATTATAGTGATAATATATAAATTACTAAAATTATAATGATAATACATTAATACTTAAATTATGTTTATAAGTAACACATTGGTCATTGTTTAATCCAATGTCAATTACTTAATTTGATATTATACGAATCATATCATCATTGTACATTAATAATATGATTCACTTGAAGTCTTGAATAAAGTATTTGAATTGTCATTTAATCATATGATTAACTATTGATATTATACGTTTATATTATTCATATACATATGTAGACTTATATAGACTTATAAGTTTATAACATACATTGGAAATAAGTCTCTAGATATTTAATTGTTGTATTAGTATGAATTAGTATACTTATGAGTTATGTCATATTATATATGTATAATTTGTTATTATATAATCAAATGATTTAATAATCAATCTCATGTGATATAATCATATAAATTATAGTGATAATATATTAATACTCAAATTGTGATTTAATTATTTTTAAAAAAAAATTGTGATTTAATGATCAAGTGATTATGTTATATGTATAATTATAAAAATATATTATATAAAAATGCGGTTAGCGGTTAGCGGTTACGGTTAGTAGACCCAATAACCGCTAACCGCTAACCGCTAGGCGGTTATGGCGGTTAGCGGTTAATGCGGTTAAACGGTTAGGCGGTTAGGCGGTTGGCGGTTATAGCGGTTAGCGGTTAGCGGGCGGTTAAAAACCGCCCGCCTTTGCACCCCTACATGGGGGAATTCAAATTAAATGTCATTTTCATTTGGGTTTTGTTTGCGGGTGCAAGATTACGTCGATTCGCAGCTATATATGATTTTACTTAATCATTTCACATGAATCCCGCTTTCATGCAAAAAAACAAAAACAAAAAAAAAAAAAAGAAAAGAAAAAGAAAAAGATGGAGATAGATAACCATATGTTTCAACGAGGCACGTGTTATATTACGAACAAAAATCTAAGTTAGAAACTTATCTTTGGTAAGCTCCATCTATGACGGATCGAATCTCTCTAAAACATGAATTGAAGAATGTCTTGTAGTAGAGAAGTCTATAAATCACTCCATCATTCTATCCTTCTGTCCCCATTCTTATGTGGCATATTCTCCAATACCAAAAGTATTTTTTTGGTTGTGGAGAGGATTGGGAGATGAGAGAGAGATGCATGTTGGGGTGATTTATAGAATTACTTTGTAGTAGAACATAAAGTTATACATCTATTACATTATTTAGTTTGATACGCTTAACCAACCTAGGCCCATATTAGCCTAGTAGTGTTATTTCTACGACTGTAAAAGAATTATATAAAACTGCGAGGCACTCAATCATCCCAATTACCTAAATTAAGTTTAAACATTGATGTGTTAGCAACTTAATTTATTGGAGAACTTATGTTGGCAACGGTATGGCAGCACCATTCTCCTCACATTACATGGATAGTTTACATTTTAATGCTACCTGATCTATAATAAAGGAAGGGTTAGCGGGACATCTCTTGCTAGAGCCGCTGAACGTGATTCATGAACAAACCACACACCACCTATTCGAACGACAACATGTGGTAGGGTCATACAAGAAAATAATGACCTTTGACTTAAAGGGAAAAAAAAATCAGAAGTACAAAATAATACTCCTCCCAACTCCAAACATTTTAGATTGTAATTAGAGCACTCTTAACGCTAATTATTTATCAGGGTATTATAAAGATTCTTAGACGGAGGTGGCCGAACCATTCCTAAATGGCCAAGGGGTGGTTCGGCCACACCCCGTTTGTTCGCCATCCCCTCTTCCAAATTTTTATTTTTATTTTTTGTTTTTATATATTTATAATTTGTATGTCTATATATTTTTATTATATATGACACATGTTATTATATAATTGGATTTGATATGCCGGCATAATATCCAGTAGGAACTTATTTGTTATTTTTGCATATCACAAATGAGCTCTAAAAATATTTTTATACCATGATTTTGCATTTTTTTTTTCCATATTAGTAATAGGGATATTCTTTAATTGTATTCTTACACATATTAATCAATATATATCGTTTTTTATTTTTATTTTATATAATTTATGTATAACACAGGTAGTGCATTTTTTTATTTATTTATAAGTACTTTATCTAATTAGTATATTTCTTTATAAAGTTGGATTTGGTTACACCTACAATTAGATACTTCTCTCTCTATATATATATATATATTTCTTTTGTTACTTCTTTCAATCAGTTTGCTAGCTTGATTACTAAGAGTCTAAGATGTATCTACTTGGATGTTTCATGCTCTTGAGCTCCTCTTTCCAAATTCAACTTAACTTCATATATGTATTTTCATTTTTTTTTTTTAATGAATTGGTACTCATCAATAAAACAAAACTAGAATGCAATAGAGATAAGATGTTTGTAAATGCAATAGAGATATAGTATAAAATTGCTAAAGGGGGCCATGGCCTACACCAATCCCACCGCCCGCCATCAGTTTTTTGAATTTTCATTTTCGAGTGTGAGGGAAATGTTAATGCACTTTTATACTATATCTCTATTGTATTCAGTGACAAAACTGGTGGGCGGAGGGGTTGGTGTACAACATGGCCCCCTTAAGCCTACTTCTAGCAATTTTGTTTTGTTAAAAATGCATTTTTTAGCTTTTAAATTTGTTAAAAAAAACACACACACACATTTTAGGTCCTATATTTTTATTTTGACCCCACAATTTTTTTATTTTATTTTTTTATTATTATAGTCTAGTCTCCCTAAAATTAACTTCTAGGTCCGTCGTCTGGCCTGGACTACATTGCTTTTATTGTATTGTACTATATTATATTGTCTTATACCATATTTTTGTTTTTTAGAATGAATGAGTAAAGTTTTATGTTGTATTATATTGTATTGTATTTTACTGTATTTCATCATTGCATTCCACTGTATAGTCTCTATAGAATATGCATAGTCTCAATTAATAGTATTACACTATACTTCTTCGTGGTGCAGTACTCTATAGTAGTCTGACATTATTACTAATAGAACTATTTTATGTATTATTACAATAAAATGTTAGGTATTTTTTTTGTGTTATGTATCTTTCTGCTTTTGGGTGAATATTACTTTTTTAAAAAAAAATTAAGTAAAAGAAATAATTAAGTACAATTTTTTTTTTTTTTTTTTTTTTAAGAAAATATTATCCACCTAGCTAGGACCAAGAGGATAGCATTCCCTTTGTACATATCAATCAATAACTTATCACTTTCTATTATATTTTTGTAGGAGTTCCTCCTTTATAATTCTACGGTTATTAGTAGAGCAAGAAGCACATACACTCGTAAAAGTAACCTATTATGAAACAATCTCTCAACATTACAAATTAATTTTTGAGAGGTAAAATTATTTATTTACTAACAAAAATTCACCCCTTGAATTCATGTTAAAATTGTAATGGATGTTCATAAGTGCAATTATTCAGGTGTGGATTTTTTATGGTTAGTGGACGAGATATATGAGAAGGGTGGCGCGAAGGAAATGCTTACTGTGTTTGCTCGACAGGCTAAGAGTATTTGGATGAGGTGGAATGGGGTGATTCATGGAGAAATGTTCCCTGACCTGAATGAACTGGTATGGGTAACAACTCAGGCGCTTGATGATTTCATACAAGCAAATCTTTTGACTAATCAGATTGCTGGGTAAGAACGATTGGCGCCTAGTACACATTGGATAAAACTTGTTGTGGGTTGTTTTAAAGTAAACTAGGACGTTGAGATGGATCGGTCTTTGGATTGATTTGGTATGGGAATGGTGATACGGGACTCTGATGGACGTTTTGTTGCGGCTCGCACAGTTCCACGGGATGGATGTATAGATCCAACAACAAGTGAAGCATTGACATCATTTCATGCATTGAATTTTTGCAAGGAGTTGGGTTTGTCGTGTATTATTCTGGAAGGGGATGCACAAGTTATTGTGAAAGGGGTAAATTCTTCCAAAAGGAATTGGAGCAAGTTTGGACACATAATTGAGGATATCCGGATGGTGCTACAGCCTACGGTCTATACCAAGCTAGAGTTGTCAACACGTGAATCGTTTGGTAAATATGATAGCTCATAACTTGGGTAGGTGAAACCCTCGGCTGTTTCTGTGATATTATTGAGAGGGAATTACAAAATCTTTTCACTTTGATTTTTAAAGAATGAGAATTCATTAAGTTTCTTTAAAAAAAAAAAAAAAAAAATTGTAATGGATGTTGCAAAGAAATTAGATGCCATGTCATCCTATCTTATGCTGAAAAGGAAGAAATTTCAACACCTACACACGGCTAAAAATGTTATCGATGTTGCTAAAATTATGATGTTGAAACAAGCTCGTATTTATCAATAAATACACCCAACGGCCGGGCCTGCCGTCCGCATGATTTGAACAAGAAATCAACATCCCTCACGTGAATTACACGTGTACAAGGTCCACACCATCTCATTTCACGACAAAAATTGAGATCACATGCTGACGTCACTGCAACTTGCTCTCTTGACCCAGCCGCCATGCTTCCATTGCATTGACCCATGTGTCCAATTAATCCATGTTGTGTGCACACCAAGCAAATTATAATTTTAACTTATTAAATTCTAATCAGATAAAGAAGCATATAAAAATAAGAAAACAAATGGCAACTTGTTTACCCACTCCGCCGGTCTGCCCCTATTTCTTTACCCTTTTTACCTTTTAACTCTGCCACCGGGTATATATAGGAGTGGGTTGATGCTTCGAATTTCTAGCTAAACACAAATGTGGCCTACTCTGAAATAGTGAGACTCGTAGTCGCACATAATTCAAACCCAAAAACACGATAATTCTCTTGAATGGATTCCACAATCTTCCACTCCCCAAATTCCGATTTCTCATCGGAATCTTCCTTTGGGTCACCGGAATCTTTCTCCTGGGATGGCCTAAATTTCGACCAGCAAAGTTTCCTTCCTTTCAACGAAAATGACTCCGAAGAAATGCTTCTTTTGGGCCTAATTTCGAAGGCGAACCAAGAGATCACATCGGAAAGGTGCGCGAAACGGGTTAAGGAAGAAGAGGTGAGCTCAGCAGCGGAGGCAAATCCCGAGAAGGAGAAGTCGTACAGGGGGGTCCGGAGGCGTCCGTGGGGGAAGTTCGCGGCGGAGATAAGGGATTCCACTAGGCACGGCATAAGGGTATGGTTAGGAACATTTGATAGTGCCGAGGCGGCAGCCTTGGCCTACGACCAAGCCGCCTTTTCCATGCGCGGTTCCTCTGCTATACTCAATTTTCCGGTTGAAAGAGTCCGGGAATCGCTGAGGGACATGAATTACGGTTCCGAAGATGGGTGTTCGCCGGTGGTGGCTCTCAAGAGAAAGCACTCGATGAGAAGGAAAAATATATTAAGCAAGAAAACCAATGAGAGGGATTTAAGGATAGAGAGTGTGGTCGTTTTGGAGGATTTAGGCCCAGACTACTTGGAACAACTTTTGAGTTCATCGGGAAGTGCTAGCCCTTGGTAATTAATTAAACCAACATCATTTCCCCCACCCCTTAGCATAATCCTTCTACTAATTACTACTCTTGAATTCCCTTGTGTTCTTCTTTTAATTTTTAATTTTTAATTTTTTTTTTTCCCTCTCTTAGATAGATTTCATTGTTACATGCTTTGAGATCATTAAAATCTGTATCTTTTTTTTTTTTTTTTTTGTAAAGTTGAATTGATATGGCATCTTGTAGTATCATCATGTGGGCCAGAATCACAAGTCTTGATTAATAGAAATGACTTAAAGTCAACTAATATGGTTGAGTTAACACAAGCACGCTCATGCCCGAGAGCTGACAAAGAAATGAGAAGTGCTTATACCTACTTTTCTCTCATTTTACAGAGACTTGTCACGTCATATCATATCTTACCCCTTAACCATATATGCATGAGATATCCGCATGAAAAAAAGTATATAAATCTCTTCTTCTTCCTTTTTTTTTCCCTTAAAAGAGAGAATCAAAAAGCTTTAAAGGGAAAAAAAAAAAAAAGAAGAACGGAAAATAAATATAAAACTTAATTTTGCAAATTAACAATTAAAACAGTATTTGTGATAAGGAGTTAGGAAGGGAAGGCGACAAAAGTAGCTAGAGAGTAAATCAAAGGATGAACTAATAGTTCAAAAACGATCCACATACTTTAACAGTTTTGATACTATTGTGGTCTAATTTCAACCCATAAGAACCTTCCTTTGTATGAAATTGGTTAGACTATAACAATTGCTATCTATGACTTAATTATCTTCACGTGGGTGTTTTTATTATAAAAAACTACAATTAATTAATAATCCCATTTTATTTTCGAATTTTTCTTTACCTTATATATATATATATATATACTTACAGTATTACCACTTATCTATTTATTTATTTTTTATTTTATTATTTAGTAACTTTTGTTGGTGCTTGTTGTACAAATAATTCGCCCAATAAAATAAGTGTAAAGAAAATGATCAATTGTGTCATATATACACATAAAATGATGAAAGTCTTCAAAGTACGTAGCATCTATTCAAAAGTACTTCTCGTACTAATTATTACTAGATATACGAATAAATTGAAAGAATTATTATTTTTTTCTTGAGAGAATGAAAGAATTTAATCATCACAGATCAATTTGCTCAAATATATTTTTTAGCATGAGATTATGTTATGTGGCTAAAGAGATAAGGCATTAGGTGCTTGAGATATATATTAGGCATGTACGTTGAAAATTAAAGTACTCTTAATGGGTGCTTAATTCAAATCTAATAAAAGTCAAAAATATTATTGACATTTGTAAAGGTAGCATTGAAGATGATAAAATTACATGGAGATTTTGTCACACATGTTTGTCCATAATAATGAGACTATAGACAAAGACAAAGAGCCAGGGCGGGCTGCACCCATCATAGAGGCACATACGTTTAGTGACTTGGTAATCTGGATGTTGATTGTTTTAATAGAATGATCCAACGACCCTCTCTACTTGCCAAAAAAAAATGATCTCACCCTCCAATTTTGTCACGTGATTCTTTAATGTGCTGAATAAAGTTCAAGGTCAAAGTCCTAGCTAGCATTTTATTCAAATTTCTAACTAGCTTATCACCTGAAAGATATATATATTCAAACCATCAATTAATGTTCTTGTGTAAATTGATGGCAACTTATTTACTTTTTTTTTAGTGATCATAATTTAATTGATGCTGGTCTAGCTTTGATTATTGAGATTAATTTAATTACCCATTAATGGTTAATTGAACTTGGTCACCTTTGGAGAGAACATATTCAATTCTAAGTAAATCTTTTAATTAGTGTAACTTGAGGGAGAGAGAGTATTTTGTAATTCCATTAATTAAAAGAGTGTTACATTAATTTCAAGATCATATTTCGCGCAATAATAACATGCTAATTACTTGCCAAAAGTCTTTGAACATCACTGTCCCAATTGGTTTCAAGATCCATAGCATATTCTGGCAAATTACATCCATTCTATGGCCCAATCCATCAAAACTTTAATAACTAGACAATGACTACCTCTCTTTTCTATTTTGACTACAAAATGCATTCCCAATCGTAATCTGATTCGTTTCCTCTACCATCAATGATAAATTTTTCCATTTGTCTAATATTTTATCTACCATCTATTAGTTATTTGCTTCGAAAAAAGAACCAAGGAGAAAAACGTAAATAAAACCTTAAGAGTCTAAAGGTATTCGAAACCCCAAATAGCATGAAAAAAAAAAAAAAAAAAAATTACCTCGTAAATTGCTGCAGAAAACAAATCTAGAGAGAAGAAAAATAGTAACCGCTACAGTAACATGTGTGTCACTAGACTAATTACTGTGTTTTATCAAAGTAAAAAAGAGTTTGACAGAAGAAGGGAATTAAATAAGTTTTTCTCTCCTCCTAGAATGGTTATCCTTGTTTTATATCTCTAGCCGCTAGAGATAATAAACCTTATGATTCCGTAATATTCGTAATTTTCAAAAAAAGTAACATTTTTTTTTGAACGAATTATCTCTTAATTGATATACAATAAAATGAGGCAAAATGCTCCTTATAATTCCAAGATATAATTTGAAATTTTCACAACTCAAACATGATTTATGACATACACAATAGCCTTTCAAGCTATTATAAGACAATATATATAAAAAGTCTCTGTCTCAATTAGTTTCAGACCTATAACAAATTTCGGCGAATTACGTCTTTATTCGCTGTCATGTCCTTGATTCCTTGGCTTTATCAATCGCAATCTCTTTTGCTACTTTTACCATAGTGACAATTATTTTTTATGCCTGATAACTCATCCGTCATCGGTCTATGGTTTGCTCTCACAAAATGAATCATAAAAAAAAACAAAATACCAACCGGAAACCAATTCCGTTATTCTTAAGAATTTGTGAAAGCAAAACATAAGAAAAACGAATAAAACTTCGCACTATAGATTGCTACTAAAAGTAGATCTAGAGATAATATATTTTTTATTTAAAAACAACGAAAATACAATAACAAAAACCCAACACACCCTCACGTATTTTACTCCCCATTGCCGGCCAAGCACGCGCTGCTAAAAAGCACCCCGAGGACCATTGACACACACGCTAGCCATGCACCGTTAAAAAGCACCTCGAGGAACATTGATACACACGCCTTGATCGATCTATAATGAAGTTAGGGAAAGAGAGGGAGAATGGAGAGAGAGAAAGGAGACAGGGAGGAGAAAATCATAACTTGACATATTTTTTAAATTTTGAGGAAGGCTGATGTAATTTTTTTTTAAAAAAATTAATTTGTAGCAAAATGATGAAATAAGCTATAACCCTTAAAAATAAAAAAAAACAGAAAAAAATAAAAAAAAATAAAAAAAAGAGAGCTCTAACCCCTTAAATATGAATCTCCTCTTTCATGAGATGGAGAACAAATACATGCTAAACAAACCGGCCCATTTGTCTTCTTTTTTTTTTTGTTTGTTCTTTTCTTTTCTTCCGCCTTGGTTGTTTGCCTGTTGAGAATAACTTCCGTTCGGTTGTGGCAAAAACCCCCCATTTTTTGCCCACCAATGTAAATGTGACACCTCAGCATGGAACAAGTTAAGAAAATAAAACCAAAACACCAGATTATTTCTTCATTCTCCACACCTCAGACGCACAGCACCCTTCACAACCATCAT